>NC_056584.1:2686519-2914019 GCF_018340385.1 Cyprinus carpio | reverse complement strand
CATATTGGTTCAAGAGAGTCATTTTTTACTTATTAGTTAGCAGCTTCATTTTAAAGGTTTAAATGTCAATCAGTTATTGGTTTCAGCCCTGAAATTCCCCACGTGTGCATCCCTAACACAAAAACACTTATAACAGCCAAAAGTCAGTCGTCTGCAGAGCTGAAAAATATTAACCAAGCAGCTGGAGCTTATGTTCTATTAAGACTTACTTTGCACTTGTTGTTCCCTGAGTGAAGAACAAACATAATCAGATTTAAAATTAGCATTTGAGGTTTTGGGTGCAGACCCTGAAAGCACACGTCTAACCTCATCTTCAGGTTATATCTCTGTTATAATCACTGGTGTAAATCGTGACAGTGCTATGGCTCAGTAATGGTGACTGGTCCGGTTACATCAGGTCACTCACTACACTGACCACTAGCCTCCTAAATATTAAAATACTACACACAATCAGCAGTAGATTTCTGACTAGTCATGTCTGCCTTTGTGCAGGTGACTTTATAAGGGTGTGTTTTTACCTGGTGACCCCTCCCAGGACCACGGCACCCAGCACCAGCCCGCTGCAGCCCACCAGCCAACGGCCCAGCACTCGATCACTCAGCACTCGATCGCTCGCCGCGCTGGGCATCGACGCCGTCCTGACGGACACATGTCCACCTTCTGTGGTCTGTCCTCTCTTCAGCAGCCACTGCCGCAAAGGGGTTCGCTGTCGACATGGTGACAATAAAGACATACTTCAGCCAGTAACTACAGTAAGTACAGTATATCTGACATCAGTTATTCAAGCATCGAGTGCAAGTAAACTTAATAAATAATAACACAGCTGGATCGATGACTGCATTTAAACTGTACACAATCATCACCTAATAGCACACCTGTCAGATTTATCCAGCTTTGATATACTGCCATCCTCTGGCATGTTTATGTGAATGTATTCTTATTGTTCTGCATACTACCATCTAATGAATATTAAGTGGGACACAACCCTTTTTTTCTTCAGGTGACCTTTCATGTAGCATTGTTGGTTTAAAACAAATAAATAAATCAGTACCAAATCAACATATCACAATATTTTTTTAAAAGATCATGTAAGACTAAAGACTGGAGTAATGGCTGCTCAATGCAAATAACTGTTTAATATATTATTAACTTATATGTTTTATTCAAATTCTGCATATATATATATATATACATACACACACACATATATATACACACACACACACACACACACAAATATATATATATATATATATATATATATACACAGTACACGTCAAAAGTTTGGAAACATTACTATTTTTAATGTTTTTGAAAGAAGTCTCTTCTGCTCATCAAGCCTGCATTTATTTGATCAAAAATACAGAAAAAAATGTAATATTGTGAAATATTATTACAACTTAAAAATAATAGTTTTCTATTTGAATATACTTTAAAAAAATAATTTATTCCTGTGATGCAAAGCTGAATTTTCAGCATCATTACTCCAGCCTTCAGTGTCACATGTAACATCCAGTCTATCACATGATCATTTAGAAATCATTCTAATATTCTGATTTATTATGAGTGTTGGAAACAGTTCTGCTGTCTAATATATTTGATGAATAAAAGGTTAAAAAGAACTGCATTTATTCAAAATTAAAAAAAAATTCTAATAATATACATTCTAATAATATATTTTCTTTACTATCACTTTTTATCAATTTAACACATCCTTGCTGAATAAAAGTATTGATTTTATTAAAAAAAAAGAAAGAGAAAAAAAAAATTACTGACCCCAAATTACTGACCAGTAGTGTATATTGTTATTACAAAATATTTATATTTTAAAAACATAGCTTCTATTTTTTTTTTTTTTTAACTTTTTATTCATCAAAGTATCCTAAAAAAGTATCACATGTTCTGAAAAAATATTAAGCAGCAGAACTGTTTCCAACTTTGATAATGAATCATCATCATATTAGAATGATTTCTAAAGGATCATGTGATAATGATCCTAAAAGTAATAACAGCATCACAGAAATAAATGATAATTTAAAGTATAATACATTTAAAAACAATTATTTTAAGTTGTAATAATATTTCACAATATTACATTTTTTTCTGTATTTTTGATCAAATAAATGCAGGCTTGATGAGCAGAAGAAACTTCTTTCAAAAACATTAAAAATAGTAATGTTTCCAAACTTTTGACCTGTACTGTATATACACACACACATACATACAGAACAATGGGAGCATTGATTTGTACATTTTTAAGTATTTGTAAATAAATTTCTCTAAGTATCTTCCTAAAACAACAATATAAATATAATCCAGCAGATAACTGCATCAATTTCATAACTAAAAAGGAGTGTAATGTACAGAATAGAGTCACTGTTGGTGTTTTGGGGTCTGTAAGGGACGCAGAGCGGCTCACAAAGAGGTTCAGCTGTGTGAATTCAGTTATTACTTTCTCTCATGGACTATACGCAAACATCTTTTATATGAAACAGCTTATTCATGGCCATACCAAATATAAAAACTAGCTGACATTTTTAGGATTCCTCAATTATTTTATTTTTTTCTTCTAGATTCTAGAAGTTAGGACCTCAGCTGTAAATCTGTGTGGTTACTGTGAGCCTAGTACAACAGCCGGGATGCGAAAATAACAAATAAGTAAATTATTGTTTATATACATACATACATACATACATATATATATATATATATATATATATATATATATATATATATATATAGAATGTTCATTTTAGCAACGTCAAATGACTATTGCATTCATAAAACGAGAGGTTGTGGCAAAACTTCGCCTGTAACGAGGGCGGCATCTCATTGCGACCTTTATAAATGTGAAAACGTCTGGGATTTTTAACAGATGTAATGAATGAACGCACGGACAGCGCGTGAGTGGAGTCTTCAGGCGGAAGTGTTTCATTCAGGTCGTCCAGGTCTGAAACTACAGCTATCACGCTCCGTACGCTTACGCTACACACTAATAAAGCACATGTGATGATATGATGATATGATGATATGATGATATAGTGACCGCTGCTGTAGCAGTACTCTGTCTCACCTGTATCTGTTGTACATATTTGCTCGCAGTTTGACAGCGACACGACAGCGCGAGCCTGAGTACCTGCAGCACCATGATCTCGAGCTCGCAGATAACCCTGTCTTCATGTGAATGTTATTATGAAGTTACTAGTCACGTAACATGCCGATCCTCTCACCGACCTTGTTCTTCTTCTGCTACTGCTGCTTCCTGCTGATGAGTAATACCGCCACCTACTGTAAGCGCTACTGTAAGCGCAGATCCTTCTACTGTACATGTCGGACAATCATCATGCACTCTGCATGTTTTTCCTTAAAAAGATCTGTCCAAACTCTGGATTCAGCTCCTCCAATTCCTACTTGTAATCAGAATAGGCATCTAATTGTGAAAATCAAAGAGTAGTGTCCGAATTCACAGTGTGGGCAAAAAGTCCTTGGTTACTTATCACTTTCTGTGAAAATCCAGAGGACACTTTACCATCCAAGAGACCACAGGAAAGGATATGTATGTCATAATCATAATGGACTGCTGTATTTGCATGACTGCTGCTGTATTTTGAGAGAATATCCAACAGTGACTGTATTTTTGCACTGTAGTGTTTGCCTTTAGCAAAGTGTACCAGCGGCAGAACGCTTTCCTGACAAATTGCAAACAACCATTAATGACAATTTTATTATTATTATTTTTATTTTTTTTATGAATTAGTGAATTTTGTGATTTCAGCCTATACGGCTTTTCATATATATATATTTTTTTTCACTAATTATTTTAAACTAGTGGAAAGAAATCATCCAAAATACACTTTTATTTAATTGCACTTTATCTATTTGTGTCTTCAGATTTCAGTTACAATGTTTATATTTAATATTTATCAATATTTAATATGTTGCATGTTTTCTTTTATAAATTGTCTTTTTGCTTTCATTGTCCCTGTGGTTCAGTGGTAGAGCATTGTTAGCAGCGCAAAAGGTTGTGGGTTCAATACCCAGGGAACACACGTTAGGTAAAAAATGTTAGCCTGAATGCACTGCAAGTCGCGTCTGCTAAATTCATAAATGTAAATTTGTCTCCTTTCTAGATGTGAGTTATGTGGGAGCGGGAATTGAGGGAAGAACTTGTTTATGTATCTTCTTGTTTTTTTTTTTTTTTGTGAGAGATTGTTAGCACCCAGAACATAATAATTCTCTAAATTGCTGTTATTCAAATATGTGCAAAATTCATATGTTCTTTAAACACATAGGCATATACAAAATGCTAAATTTAATAAACTTTATTGCCACAACATATAAATCCATGTCAACACACCAACAAAAAATAACAGGATTATAGAGAATAATACTATAAATGCTTAACATTTTAATATTTTGGTCCTCAAGACTAGTCAAGTTTTAAAAGAGAAATAGAACAACGCTAAACATCATAGGTCAGTAGATATATCTGTAGGTTTACTGGTTTCCCCTCCTCTGATTCCAGCATCCTTAGCCATTGCATAGAAATGTCCCTGTTTGTTGTTCAGCAATACACTGGGCGAATCAAACTCCACGATCTTCCCAGAATCCAGGACCATTACCCTACAAAATAAAGAAGAGGAAAGGTCAGTACAGTTTCCAGCTGTATGCCTCCATTTGTTGTGACTCCTCAGTTTAGTTTTTATAAGCATAGTGACTATGCTATTAGTCCTAATATAATTGTAAAAGATGCATATGTATGACATTTACAGCTCCCTGAAAGAGGTTTATGGTAGGCCAACACTGGCCTTAAGATTTGATTGTGTTCCTTTCTTCTTCACTGTATTACTGACTCTTTATTGATTTTTTTTAAAGCAATGTTTACTTAACTGAAAAATACTTAAAGGCCACATCCCTGTGTTTTAACTTAAATTTTAGCACAATAATTAACTTTCAAAATTTTTAAAGGAGTGTCTTCCAATAACAAATTTCTAAATATTAATTTCTTGTCACATTGCTTTTGACTGTGGATTTACCGACAAATGTACGAAGGCATTTTAAGTCGAGTATTAAATGCAACTGCCAATGAAAATCTAATTCAATTTAAGACAGTATTACTGCAATATATCACTGTAAAGCTGCTTTGAATCGAGCTCTATAAACATCAAAAGGATTGGTCCTGAAGGCTGCCCACCGTGAACTGTCCAGAATAGTGTTCAGCCTGTGTGCGATGGTGAGCACGGTACAGTGGGAAAACTCTGTGCGGATGGTGTTCTGGATGAGATCGTCTGTCTCCAGATCCACGGCTGCGGTGGCTTCATCCAGGATCAGTATACGGGATTTCCTGAGCAAGGCCCGGGCGAGACACAGCAGCTGCCTCTGACCAACACTGTCGGGGATCCATTAAAAATCAAAAACCAAAAACAAAACACACATCTATATAAAACAACAATACATTATCAGAAAATTCTATATCCACGATTTAAAGATTAGATGACTCTCATTATCATAGTACTATGACTGCTAAAATCTAAACAAACTGAAAACTATCAATATTATAATTAATCAGCACCCCATAATTAGTCGATGCACCCCAAGACGCGCTACTCTGTATTATGCACATTCAAATCAACATCAAATAAACATGTTCGTGTTTCTACAGCTCACAGACCTCAAATTCTCTCCACCCTCCGAGACCTCGTGTTGAAGTCCTGTTGGCAAACCCCGAACATAATCTTTGAGATGAGCCAGCTCCAGAACGCTCCATATCTCCTCATCACTAAACTTCTCGAAAGGGTCCAGATTCATCCGCAGAGTTCCAGAGAAGAGTACTGGGTCCTGTTAGAAAGCACATGTTTATTCGTTTTCAGCATTGCGGGACACTCTCATTAAACGGTCCCTATTATGCCCTCTTATGAAGTCTTGATTTGGTTTTTGGGGTGTGTTAGAATAAATTTTCATGCTCGATTGTTCCAAAAACGCATTATGTTTCACATATTTGACATTATTGCAGCACCTCTCTTTCTAGTCTGTCTCGCGTGCCCCTGTTTAGTACGTGTTTCGATGAAGCCCCTCCTTCTGAAATGCGAAATGTGCTCTGATTGGTTAGCTTGCAAAGGGCATTGTGATTGCCACTAAAGCAACTCTTCTTCTTTGTCTTCTCTAGCACAGCTCCGCCAGGCCTCGCCCCTTTTTGTGTACTATGTGAGTGAGAATTATTTCAACTTCCAACTTCTCAAACCCTTGGTAACAACTGTTCTACTTGGCAACCCTTTGGTGAATGTATCTTGTGTACTTCACGCACCTGTGGAATGATGGTAAGTCTGCTCCTGAGATCATGAAGCCCCAGGGTGGAGATGTCAATACCATCAACGAGGATTTGACCTTCACTAGCTTCAATAATGCGAAACAAACAGTTGGTCAGACTGGATTTGCCTGCACCGGTTCGACCAACAATGCCAATCTGGGGAAATCAGGGGGAAAATCAAGTGGCATTTTCTATATTTTAAAGAAAAAATAATAATAATTTATGAATCGGGTATGTCTCCTCACCTTCTCAGTGCTTTGAATATCACATGTGATTCCATGGAGAATGAGCTCCAATTCAGGCCTGTATCGAACTTTGTAGTTTTCAAAATGAATATTCCCAGCTGTGGGCCAGTCATCTGGAGGACGATTACTGGTGATCCATGGAGCCTGGAGACACACATATTCTCACACTAAAACTGCAAAATTTAGCAAATGCTTTTCTAATTTTTGAAATCACTGGATTTCACATGGAAACTTTTGTTAAATGCAGTGAAATCAAGAATTTGTTATTTGTTGATTCCCTTTAACTTTTCTTTAATTTACAAAAGTACAAAGAAAAGATTTCCAATTTTTTTCACTGACCGGCTTAAATGTATTTTGTAAATATAATAAAATTTTGATGTTGAATGCTGCAACTCACTCCAAAAAAGTCAGTACAAAAACAAAAAAAAAATAAAATTAAAAAACAAACAACAACAACAATTAGTATCCTCATTTCTAAAACGATTAAATATTGTAATTAAAAGGACAGTTAATGTGACATTAAACATGACACAGTCCCAACCCAATTTTATTGTATTACATCAAATAAATTAAAAAAAAATTTATATATACAAAAAAAAAACAATCAAGCCAGTCAATACAATACTTTGGAAATCTTTTCTTTGTACTTTTGTACAAAGTTTACACTCAATTTAAGATAGTCAATACAATTAGGAAGACAATTAGTAATTAGCAGAAAGAAAAAAAAAATCACACCTCATTTTTTATCTCTGCATATTCCCTCACTCTTTCCACAGCAACAATGTTGGTCTCCAATTCTGATGTCATTCTCACAAGCCAGTTCAGAGTTTGAGTCACCTAATGAGAACATGAGCAGTGGCACAGTGTTACTTAACACACTTGAGGTTATTTGACTGACTATCACAAGTACCTCAGAATCAAAAACTCACATTTAAGGCGTATGAGATGGACAGTCCAACCAGTCCACTATTCAAAGAGTCACGAGAGATCACAGCAAACAAAGCTGAGAAAAACACCACCAGATTCCCCAGGAACTCCAAACGCATGGCCAACCACCTGAAACCCAACAAGCAGCACTCAGGGCTTATAAAGCAAAACAGATTTATCTGGTAACACTTTAGTATAGGGACCAATTCTCACTATTAACTAGATGCTTATTAGCATGCCTATTATTAACCTTTTGGTTGTTTATTAGTTCTTATAAAGCATTTATTCTACATTCCTAATCCTACCCAATACCTAAACATAAAAACTACCTTATTAACTATTAATAAGCAGCAAATTAGGAGTTCATTGAGGTGAAAGTCATAGTTAATGGTTTGTTAATAGCGAGAACTGGACATTAAAATAAAATGTGACCATTTATCTCTTGAAAAAAAAAAAAGGTGATATAGAGTACCAATTCTGACCTATTAGAAACAATCCAAGGATAGACACTTTTGAGATTCTGATCAATGGTGTCCTCATTTTGCTTTAGGAAGCGTTGCTGGTGCCCATATGCCCTTATCACAGAGATTCCTGATACCGTTTCTCCAAAGTGGGAGTATATGGGAGATCGAGATACAGAGTCCAGTCGTCTGAGTTGCCGGGATGTAGCTACATAGAACCTCTAAAATACAGGAAGCAAGTTTATACAAAATTACTGGACAATAGCAGGGTAGATTAGAATTATTTCACTTAAATGGCTTATTCTAATTTTTTTACCATTACTGGTAGCTGTGTTACCTGGACAAAGTAGTAGATAACAGCTATAGGTACAACAACTGCGGTGAAGATTGGAGTCGCCAGACAGATAACGAACAATGTCCCCAGAACTCCAAGAAGACAGAGAATGCAGGATCTGAAGGACATCGGGATTATCTCATCTACTGTAAATATATCCTAAATATAAGCCAAAAAAAAAAAAAAAAAAAAAAGATATAAATTCAAGTTTAAGAGCAGGTAAAGCATAACAATCATCCAAAAAAAAAAAATCTAATCGTATATATTTGTGGTCCATATTTCATACTGTACAATATTCTAATTATAGGCTACAACAGTACAATTACAATTAATAGATCTTTGCTTTGGCTTTAGAGCAGAAATTAACAAAATCTTGCTCAAAATCAAGTTCAGTGTTAAATCAGGCCCATATATACCTTAGCAAAACGATTGACTATTCGTCCTGAAGGTGTGGTATCAAAGAACACCATGGGTACTTTCAGAATATTAGACAGCAGACTTGTGTGTAGAGTCCTGGATGCAGAAATGGATCCATCAGCTAGGAGTATAGTGCCTAAAAACACCAAAAAACCTGACGGAGAAAGACATACCATTACTTAGTCACTAAGGAACATTCATGTGCTGTGTCTACCATTTTTTCTCTTTGAAACGAAAGGCTGAAGCTCGCTATTTCATTTACTATTTTTAGACAAAGAGTTAAAGCAAAGAGTGAGAGCTTTGATCTCCTCTCCTTAGGACACAGAAATCACTATTTCTTCATCTCACGCTCCGAATTCCACAAGGCCTATTTTTCAAGTTGTTCAAATTATTGACTACACCTTGTAGAAGAGTCTGGAAAGTTAATTAATCTAAGAGAATGTGGTTAACATGGCACCCTAATGCAATGTGTGGATGAAACACTTTGCAGATGGACTAGTTAAGATAACGCTTTCCCTGATTCTCTATTAAGTACTTGTTGAATCCTCTTCAACAAACACTGGCCACGCAAAGTTCTCTGACTACCACAATGTCATACTGCTTATACATTCATTCACAAACAATTTTATATTTCTCTATTCTCTTTCCAACCACCAACCATATTCAATTCCAAAATAAATTTTTGGGCATTTCAGCAGTTTTTGAGGTTCTTTGCATATTGTTGGCCATTAGACAGAGGGAGAAGCAGTGTTGCCATGATGATGGAATCATTTAATAGCAAAAAAGGAAATAGGAAGAGTTTAGATTCTAACCTATATCTGTGTGCACTGATTGGTTTAGAGCTGTATGTTTAGTCACAGTGGCTATTGTGTTTGATGGTCACAGCATCCCAAGCTTATAGCACTTTGAAAAAGTCCTCCTTAATTGACCCAAATCACATTGTTTTTTTAGACCCACTCGTCAACTCATCATTACTGCTTGCAGCTATAAATACTTAAAAAAATAAAAATAAAAAATGATTAAACCTCTTTCTGCTCATACCTTGTGCCAATCCCAGGGCTCCGAAGACACCTATTCTCATGTCTCTAATATGATTTGGGTAGGTTGTGTTGAAATATTCTACAGAATCCTCAGTCCAGTCACTGAGCCACAGGTTTTGACCAATGAAGGCCACATTCTGGATGAAGTAGAACAGGAAACTCCAGGTGATGAAACACCAGCCCATAGACCTCAGATACTGAAGATACACTGAGAATTTCACCTGGTACATGGATCAAAAAATCATTTGCACGAAGTTAGTGAGGAAAGATGGATAACAAAACATGGAATATCAAATCTGCTTTTAGTTAAGCTTATGTACCCTTCCTGTCTCCATTGTTTCTTTCTCAATGAGTCGCTGTCCCTTCTTATCACCAGAGTCTTTTTTGGATCGAACTGAGCTGTTTTTCCTCAATCTCATACTAAAGACAAAAAATACAAAAATGGTAAAAACAAAAATGTACTCCTGCAATGAAGTCTGTTGTTGCTCAGAAAGTGATTTTCATTCAGAATCTAAATTTCAGTAGCACGTGTGAGGATCATGAGAATACTTGCTCAACTGGGGCAACGTTCGGTTATATCTGAGAGAAGTGTTCTTCTGACATGTGGAATACTAGTCTGTGGTGTGTTGAGTTTACCTTCCATTTTGTTTGCTGTGCCGCTGGCTGTGGCGCAAGCTGTTTTCTCTCTTTAGTGTGCTTGAGACAATGTCCTCAGGACAGCCATCAGCCTGTGGCTCCAAACCCTCCGGCAGCATCTCAATCTGCTCGAAGTCTGACTCCTGAGCTGATGCTTTTTGAACAATGAGAACAACAAATAAAGTTTATGTGTGTAGAGAGACTTGTCTGCATGTTTTGATGTTAGCAGACATGTCAACGTGCTTCCTTTTTATTTCTCTGTAATGTTTTAGATATCAAAGTATATTGAAAAGATTGTGCCAAAGGTGCCTGAATGGTCTAATATTTCCAGTGAAACTTCATAGTGTTGATCCATGCATGCTTTTTCTATTAATACTGCCCACAACCAATCATCTACAGTAGAGGATTTTGTGACCATTTTGTGTTCAGATTGGTCAATGCTATTGTGTGAATTTAAGAGCTGTCTTCATTAAAAAGAAACTATTATTTATTTTTACAATAGTATTGCACAATTATTTCCACTATTTAGCTGCTTTATGACTGAATTGCAGCCTTCAAATTCCATTGACTGGACATGATTTGGAAAGGCACTCTCTAACAGCTCGAACAGCTGAAACCACATCTCAGAGCAAAAGCCAAGCCATGAGGTCAAAGGAGCGTTTGAGAAATCAAGATGAATAATAACACCCCAGGTTGTTTATTGGCTCATGAACTCAACTGTTGTGTTCTGGTTCTCAGTTGACAGTTTTGGTCATTCATCACAGAAAGGCAAGAAATAAACCAACCAAGAGAAAAAGAAAGAAACCTACGCTGTAGCATCTGAAACATGCAGACCTCGCAAGCATTGCAATAAAGCTTTCAGAATGTGTTCAGACGACCATTTAATCAATGACAATATTTGAAGCTCATAAGAAAATGCAAATGTTGGATGGGAGACAAACCTTTATTGGCATTAGCGTTGCTGCTTTCTTCTTTGCCGTACGTTTCCAGGAATTCAGAGAAAGCTCCTTTACTGGCGCGAAGGCCGTCGTATGAGCCTACCTCAGACACCACCCCATTTACCAATACAACGATCTCATCTACATACGGCAGGAAGCTGATTCCATGAGTCACCAGGATACGAGTCTACAGAGAAAGAGATGAGGACAAAACAGAGCAATGTGTTTGATTTAATATAGCATTATTACAGAACAGCAGTGCAGCAATTAAGGTAAGACGTACCTTGTCTTTGAGCAGTCCTGTGGGTCCGATCACCCTTTCAAACAGATGTTTCCCCACATGTGAGTCTACAGCAGACAGAGGGTCATCCAGAAGGTACACGTCTGCGGAGCTGTAGACTGCCCTGGCCAGACTCACCCGCTGTTTCTGTCCTCCACTCAGATTGATGCCCTGTGGTACAGAATATGAAACATAAAAGAGTTTCCCAACCCTGATCCTGGAGGAACATTAGCACTACACATTTCTGAACTCTTCTTAATCAAATAATTGAGCTCATTTGACACTCGAAGAGCTGGAAGTGATGAGTCAGACATCCAAAAAATGTGAGAGACATCCAAAATGTGTACTGCTGGTGTTAATCTAGACATCAGGGTGGCTGATAGCTGATTTAATGCCAATATACAAGCTATTTAATACTATTTAATAATCAACAATGAAATATATGGAACATTTCTGAAATCTAGACAAATTATACATTGACAAGCCTGTACAGTTTGGAACTGACATACTTCGGATGATTGGTTAAGCTTGTGCAGATAACCTCAAGATGAAAAATTATCCACAAAAATACTCCACTTGGCTCATACGTAGGACTATTGCATTTTTGTTTTCACCTGTGCTTGTTGATGTTTATAACCACATAATAACGGGTGAATACTGTGTGAAGGTGGACTGCCAGAAATACACTTGAACTCAATACGTGTTTTAATGGTAAATTAATGCATGTTTACTTTAGTATGTATTTATGAAAATAATCAAAATCATAAAACGTTTTAAAAATTTCAAAGAGGATTTTAAAAGCATTTCATATTTATGAGGATATGAGAGTCTAAACCTAATTGTGCAGAGGTTCTCGACCTACGAAGTAGTGCATTTAGTCCTGTCTCTCAATAAAAGAAAAGGGATCAGGACTCTTTGGTGGCCAATTTATAGATGAAAATGATGTACACTGATGTACACTACTATTTCACAAACTGAGCCTGGTGAATCATCATCCATCATAGTGAAATATGTACATGGATATGTCTTCCAACATGGTTGTTTGCCTCAATTACTCAAGAACTGTTGCAAAACATACAACATGTCAATCACTGCAATAATGATCCAATCCTAAACTCTTCTGCATTGGAATGCAAACAGCCATTTTTTTCCACGCCTCTGATAAGATGCCCATGTCCCCCCATGCCTAAATCTGTTTCTGAATATGCAAACTGTAAGTTTACGGTCACCTTTCTTATATGTAAGGAGGGATTCAAGCACAGCTTGGGATCCACTGCTCTTTAGTGACATAAAAGGGAAACTGTTTTATCATCAACATGCCACACACTTTACCTTCTCACCGATCTCAGTTTGATCTCTTCCTGGCAGAAGATCCAGGTCAGGCCCGAGCGCGCACGCGTCCACCACAGACCGGTAACGCTCCTCATCCAGATTAGAGCCGAACAGGATGTTGTCCATTACAGTGGCGTTCTGAATCCAGGCCTGCTGTGGCACGAACGCTACAGACCCCTGAGAGAAGACGAGACGCATGAGCAAACACACGTAACTAACTGTCCAGCCAGCAAATAAGAGTGACAGAGCTCAATCTGAAACTAGGCATGAACTATCTGTGTGTTTACTTTGATATTAATGCGACCCTTGAGGCTGTGCAGTTCTCCCAGCAGAGCGGATATCAGTGACCAGAGAGACACTGAACAATATAATCACTGGTTAAAAACCGCCAGACAGAACACACACACTCCTGCTAACACACAGCAGTAATACTTACAGTTTTAGTTGCATCTGTTGTATACTGTAACAGTGTAAAAATATGAAAGTGTAATGTTGTAGTGAAACAAGGCAAAGCTCACTTTTTCAGAACTGGTTCTGTGTCTCTTTCCCAGGCGTATGTGCCGTCAGTCATGCTCACAGCGGCACCTAATTCAGGAAATGATGATAACATCTGTTCACTCTCTCAGGTTTCATACTACGCTCTGAAATGGGCTTGAAGTATGTTCTTTGCAGTATGTTAAATGCAAGAAACTATTCAAAAGCACATTGTTACTGCAAACAGAAATGAGTCAAAATGTGATCAATTTGAAATCTCAAAAAATTTAAACAAAAATAGAAGTCTATAAAAATTATGTCTATAAATCTTACTGTGGCTGTCGTCACGCGTTATCGCCATTGTGTCCAGATCATCACCACTTAGAAATTTCTCGAGTCTTTTCTTCGACACAGCGGTCTGAACAAATTACAGAGAGTACAGATTTCTAATTAGTTCAATGATATTTTAATATAATTGCAAACAATGAAATGCTCCGGTAACAGCATGTATTTCTTCTAGTACCTGCACCATGATGGAAATCAGCTGTGGGAGCATGGCGAGTGGGAAGCGCAGTATGTTAAAGAGTGAGATGGAGGTAAAAGCTTTCTCTGCATCCAGGATGTTATCAGGACTCACAGACACAAATACAGCGAAGGTCGCCAGAGACACCTGCAGACAATATGATATGATAGGATATGATATATGATCGATATCGATATTACTTTGACAAATTCATTGGTGCAATAGAAAATCATTCAATATACAGTACAGGTCAAAAGTTTGGAAACATTACTATTTTTAATGTTTTTGAAAGAAGTTTCTTCTGCTCATCAAGCCTGCATTTATTTGATCAAAAATACAGAAAAAAATGTAATATTGTGAAATATTATTACAACTTAAAAATAATTGTTTTTAAATGTATTATACTTTAAATTATCATTTATTTCTGTGATGCAAAGCTGAATTTTTAGGATCATTATCACATGATCCTTTAGAAATCATTCTAATATGATGATTCATTATCAAAGTTGGAAACAGTTCTGCTGCTTAATATTTTTTCAGAACGTGATACTTTTTTAGGATACTTTGATGAATAAAAAGTAAAATAAAAAAAGAAGCTATGTTTTTAAAAATATAAATATTTTGTAATAACAATATACACTACTGGTCAGTAATTTGGGGTAAGTAATTTTTTTTTCTTTCTTTTTTTTAAATAAAATCAATACTTTTATTCAGCAAGGATGTGTTAAATTGATAAAAAAGTGATAGTAATGAAAATATATTATTAGAATATATATTATTAGAATTTTTTTTTATTTTGAATAAATGCAGTTCTTTTTAACCTTTTATTCATCAAATATATTAGACAGCAGAACTGTTTCCAACACTCATAATAAATCAGAATATTAGAATGATTTCTAAATGATCATGTGATAGACTGGATGTTACATGTGACACTGAAGGCTGCAGTAATGATGCTGAAAATTCAGCTTTGCATCACAGGAATAAATTATTTCTTTAAAGTATATTCAAATAAAAAACTATTATTTTAAGTTGTAATAATATTTCACAATATTACTGTTTTTTCTGTATTTTTGATCAAATAAATGCAGGCTTGATGAGCAGAAGAGACTTCTTTCAAAAACATTAAAAATAGTAATGTTTCCAAACTTTTGACCTGTACTGTATAAAACACTGTTATACTCACAATAGCTGGAGCACATGAAAATATGAAGGTGGAGACCGATGAGAGGTAGGCAAACTTCCTCATCACCTTCAGCTCCTTCTCTCGAATTTCCTGAACCTGAGCCTCAAAAGATGATTCCCAGGCATAATACTTCAGAACCTACCACACCAGTGACAAAAAGAAGTGGAAAATGTGCAGAGATGTCTGCAAACCAAGATTTCAAATATTCTGATTTGACTGAATACAAAATTTAAATATGATCTGAAGCATGCTACATTCTCAGAAAAGCAAACATGTACCATGAAGGTACCCATATGTACACTTTAGGTACTAAAAGTCACCCTTTAGGGGTAAATAAGGTACAAATGTGTACCTTTTGAAAGGGCACCACCCCAGTGACAACACTTACTTTTATTCCATTCAATATGTCATTGATAATTTTCATGCGCTTGTCTTTAAATTTCATGTTCTCCATCTGAAAAGAAGCATGTTGCCCTTAGTGGATATTGATGCAGTGTTTTATTTTTGTAAGTCTTTATCAGGAGCAACTGAATCACCTGGAAGCCCCTGGATTTGGTGGCCAGCCAGCCGTTGATGGGCACCATCAGCACCATGACCAGCAGACCGGCCAGGACAGAGGGACCCAGCTCGATCCAGAGGAAGGCGATGGCCAGAGCGATCTGCAGCGGACACGACCACAGCAGATGGATGAAGTTGGTGACGTCGTTAAATCTTTGGGCGTCCGCTGACATCAGGTTGACTATCTCTCCAGCGGTCGACTCTTTCCTAGAGTCGTTAGACACGACTAATGCCTGAGAGGAACCAGCAAGTAACGAGTCATCACAACATCATCCACTGGGATTATGACATCATGTCTAAAAACACAGATCAATGTACCTTCTTATAAACAGCAGCCATGAGAGATGTGCGTACTTTCATACCCAGGATAAAACATCGCTGGAAATACTGTTGTAGAATAACTGACTGTAAAAAAGCCACCACCAGAAGCAGCACGGCATACAGGTAACCAGTCCATGCATGACTGGATTTGTCCTGAGTGAAGGAGATCATTAACCTGGGACACACCACATCTCACATTGGTAAGCAGTCCAGCGGTTTCAGAAACACCAAGTGAAGAACTAACAGGGTAATACATGAAGTTCTTTTCACGGACCATGAAGTCCAAGTCTGAAGATCAGTAACAATAAAAAACTCTTGCGATATAATAAAAGAAGGCCACTTACTTCAGAAGCTGTGGGCTTGCAAATGAGAGAAGGTCTTGTATCAGTTTGTAGAAGGCCGACTCTAGAAGCACAGCTTTGGAGGTTTTAGCGATGGTGGGAACCAGCCAGGAATTAGGATACTCGGATTCAGAATCCTTTTTCTTCTTCTTTTTTTCTTTCTTCTTTCCTGTCTCCTCCTAATTAGATATTAAACTATTGTGAGTGGATCTGTCAGTGTTTGGTCCTTAGATTCGAAAAATCTTATTTACATACTACACAAAAAAAGTGAAACGAACATGTCATTTAATGAAAGAGCAATTTCCAAGGGTTTCCAGCTTTAAATCCGTTCTGTATAGTTTGTATAAAACAGGGGTAGGCAGGTTCGGTCCTAGAGAGCCACAGTCCTGCAGAGTTCAGCTTCAACCCTAATCAAACACACCTGAACAAGCTCATCAATGTCTTCAGGATTACTAAGGCTACAGGCAAGTAAGGGTTTTTTTCAGGGTTAGAGCTGAACTCTGCAGGACTGCGGCTCTCCAGGACCGAACTTGCCTACCCCTGGTCTAAAAGAAAATAACAATATTTGGTATATAATGTTTTTTTTTAGTAAATAACAGAAAGCATGATACATATTTTAAAAAGACATCACACACTGTAAATTTCACGTTAACTTTACTTCAAAAAATCTTGCAAACTTATTGCCTTTAAAAATCTAGTTAAAGGTGCTCTGTATATTAAGTTTTCATAAATTGGCTTCTGAGTCAACTTGAACATATTGAGCAATCTTAACTAGATTTTCTGAGGTTTGCAAGATATGTTAAGTTTCTAAGGTAGCAAGTAACATGAACATACTGAAATTGACAGTGCAATAAATATTACACTTTTAAAACTGTCTTTATTTGTAATAAGTCAACTTAATTAAACACTGCGTAACAAAATGTTTTTAGTTTTATTTTAAGTAAAAATTTTATTATTATAGGTAATTTAGCTTTTGTTTAAGGTGAAAATATGCCAAATCTGGCTTATGTCTACAGTTAATATACTGATTACCCTAAGTCAACATTCAATATACTAATAACGATTAGCATGGTGCTTTTTTTTATTATTGATTAAATCCTGACATGGAATCATATTAAACAGTACAGACCAAAAGTTTGGAAACATTACTATTTTTAATGTTTTTGAAAGAAGTTTCTTCTTGTGGGGAAAAAAAGAAATATAGTATTATTTAATTATTTAATTGGTTCATGTACAGGATTAAGTCATGTAAGGCCAGCACACTTTGTTTAGTGACATGGTGATATATAGTAATGCTGAGCAGTGTTTATACACAAATCATTCAACAACTACAGAAAACGATTGGCTTACCATAACTAGAACATCCTGACTGACTCCTTTGGCCAAGCCGTTCTGATGATCACTTTTAGTCTTTCGTTTATTTTGTTTCTTCTGCAGGCTGCAGCGGGCCTTTATCAGCTCTTTTGCCATAACCTCCTCAAACCCCTGACAGAAGGCCTGAGAGGAGTCCTTCTCATTCAGATCCCACATGTCCTCCTGAACCAGAGGCCTCTTATAGCCTTTGATTACCATGCTGAGGAACACGATTCACAAGAGTATTATGCATATGAGAGATTCATGTATTGCACATACAGAATATGAGTTGTCTTAGACGGACTCAACAGTGACATGCAGAAAGTCATCAGTGAAGAGAAAGAAAAAACAGACGATAAAAATGGCAGATGACGAGTGGAAGTAAGCTCAGATGCACCTGTTAAACCAGTTAAAGGTGATTCTGCTGAGAAAGGTTGCTCTGGCTTCAGGATTCTGCAATGAATTAGAGAGTAAACTGTAAACTGGACAAATATACATTTACTGCATGTTAAAGTGACAGTTCTCACATGCTTTCCGTACCATTTGTGAAATTCGTTTAACCTCAGGTGAAACGTCAGCGATGGCTGATAAAACCAAGGCGATCAGCTGCAGTCCGTAGCTGATGTAGAACAGGCAGAAGCGCGGAAGATCAGCGATTTCTTCCTGCAGGATAAACGTGTCAAATACATGATTACTTCAGTAACATTGTACAATAACAGTCAATTCAGTGACATTAGCTCATGCATTACAGGCACACTGTGGCATGCACTAATAATAATAAACAGCACTGCTTCATAGCATTGGTCAATATTAATACAATTGTTCATTGTTCATTCATGAAAGATATGAATTTGGTGCAAATGCTGATATTTCTATGATGAAATTCTGATGCTTGCGATGTAAATCAATGAGATGTTATAACAGTAGAGCAGATACTGACATAAAATGAACTAAATATGTGATGAACTAATATTAAGTGCTCCTGTAGCTCAAGTGGTAGAGCATTGCATTACGAAGCGCAAGGTTGGGGGTTTGATTCCCCGGGAACACATGATAGGTAAAAATTGATAGTCTGAATGCACTGTAAGTCGCTTTGGATAAAAGCGTCTGCTAAATGCATAAATTATTTAATTTAATTTTAAATTTAAATATCAGTCGTCGCTCTATATCTCCAGTGATATGTCTGAGTAAGATGAGATTGAAATGATCCAAACGTATAATGCAATGCAATCCACTGCTGATTGAGAGATGAAGAAACAAAGGTTGAGTACCTTGTTCAGTGCGTCTCTCAGTAAGCTCTGGAACTGGAAGACGGCACACACCACCTGAAGCAGCCAGAACACGAAGAGACTCCCGGAGTCCACAGCTCTCGGCCTGCGCCGCACACACTCCTGGCACAGCATCACAACTATCTACACAAACACATACATACCGAGTCATCTTAACCCTGCATGTCACACTGTTTATTAAATGAATATCTATGAACGTTACCCATGAGACGGCGAACAGAACTGGATTGGTGTAGAGCACCGCTGGGTGATTCTGAACTGTGGAATCACTCGACGGCCCATAATCCTCTCCGAGAGTGAGAGCCAGCTCCGCTATCGCTGTCAGGAGCAGCAGGCCAGCCACAACCTTACACAACAAAAACAGTGCTAGGATGTGAGAGCGCCAATCATTCAGACTAATGTAAAAAGTGGCAAAACACTGGATCGCACTGCTAAAGAACTTGATTTTAGGGGTTTGAATAAACAACTGAGCATTCCACAGTCACACACTGTTATTTATACAGTCACAAATATGACTTGCACTTCTAAACCTAAAGGAATATTTCACTCAGAATTTCTAAGATCTCATGACTGACTCCTCCTTATTCCAAATCAGTATGAATTTCTCTTTTCAGTGGAATACAAAAGATAAGATAACTAATAACTTCTATTACACATGACACTAAACACCAACCATCGAATTTGATTCAACAACCCTGCTGAAAAAATGCTGGTTAGGTATGTTTTGATGCTGGGATGCTGGTTTATGCTGGTCCTTTACTGGTTTATGCTGTCCTTTTGCTGGTTAATGCTGTCCTTTACTGGTTTATGATGGTCCTTTACTGGTTTATGCTGTCCTTTTGCTGGTTTATGCTGGTCATGTGCTGGCAAAGGACCAGCAAAAGGATCAGCATAAACCAGCAAAGGACCAGCATAAACCAGTAAAGGAGCATCATAAACCAGCAAAGGACCAGCATAAACCAGCAAAAGACCAGCATAAACCAGTAAAGGACCAGCATAAACCAGCAAAGGACCAGCATAAACCAGCAAAAGACCAGCATAAACCAGTAAAGGACCAGCATAAACCAGTAAAGGACCATCATAAACCAGCAAAGGACCAGCATAAACCAGCAAAGGACCAGCATAAACCAGTAAAGGACCATCATAAACCAGCAAAGGACCAGCATAAACCAGTAAAGGACCATCATAAACCAGCAAAGGACCAGCATAAACCAGTAAAGGACCATCATAAACCAGCAAAGGATCAGCATAAAACCAGTAAAGGATCAGCATAAACCAGTAAAGGACCATCATAAACCAGCAAAGGACCAGCATAAACCAGCAAAGGACAGCATAAAAACCAGTAAAGGGACCATCATAAACCAGCAAAGGACCATCATAAACCAGTAAAGGACCAGCATAAACCAGCAAAGGACCATCATAAACCAGTAAAGGACCATCATAAAAAGGACCAGCATAAACCAGCATCAAAACATACCTAACCAGCATATGCTGTTTTTTTTTTCAGCAGGGAAGGGTAAGAATAAATGAGGACTGATTTGTTATTTCATGGTAAACTCTTTTAAAGTCAGCTTGAAACAGAGGTTGTGATCATCTTTTCATCCCTATTGTGACATATATCCGTAGTTTCCAAAAATGACTGTTAATGAATGATTAACTTCACCTGTTTGCAGATGTAGAGTTTTGAGAGCGGAGCTTTAGCTGATTTCTTACAGAGATTAGCAAAGTGCCACGGAGCACAAAGCCACAGGAAAGACAAATAAAACCACACCAGCACCCGGACGCTGCAGGTACGAGGCATTCTGACACACACACACACACACACACACGAGGTGAGGAAGACTGAATGAAGATTGGCAGGAGATCATCTGCAGTCTCAAGGTGACTCGGTGTGATTTGGCTGACTCTGACAGACTGTTAATAGTTACATTTCAAGAAGTTGGGTAAACATCTTTGAGCACTGCATGTCCAATTCTGTTATAAAATATACTCCATAACTCAATGCCATGAACTTTTCTCCAGAAGTTACCTATGAAGGTCATTTATTCCACAGCTAGAGGTTAGCTTGTTCAGACCTTTCATTCCGGTGGACTTCGTGTTTTAGTGTTGTTTACATGTTTGTGTTTTTGTCATTTGTGATTTCATCCCATTTTGGGTGTCACTCACAGTTGAGCAAACAACTTCCAGCACTGCAATAAATATTCAAGAAGTTGGGTAAACATCTTTGAGCACTGCATGTCCAATTCTGTTATAAAATATACTCCATAACTGTTTGCCAAAGTTGAAATGTGCCATAATGTAAACTCCATGTAAAACTAATGTTTCATCTCAGTAAGACAGGATTTTCTCTCTCTTTATTTCTTTCTTTCAAAAGGTCATTCTAGGCCTTTGTCTGATTCACACAGAATGTATTTTACCAGATGCATTATTTCATTCTTTGTTTACATCACAGTTTCATTTTACAGTTATATTTTCAAGCTTAATCTGCTTCCAGTAATAAAATTCAGTACCTTCAATGTTAATACATTTTTAATAAAACCACCTTTAATAAAACACCATTAATCTACAGTTATTTCTCCTAAGCCTAAATTTATTTAGAATTTCTTAAAATATTTTATAACAAATCCATATTTTGATACTGCTCAGAACCAATTGTAATGGACATAAGAATTTTTTACAAAATGATGAAAAAATTATATGTAAACTCTAATGATTTAGAAAACAAAGCATGGTCTTATCATTACTTGTCCTGGGAATATAATTTAACTCTGAGCAAGTATTATATAAAATATAATTTGGTCTCTGTTTTTGTGAATATGAATCCTACAATATCCCTTTAGTATATTGTACCGTGGTAAATAGTGAAATCTCACGGTATCATCAGTTGGAACTTGAAGCATGAAAATTATAAACTCCTTAAAACAGAACCTGATGAAACTTACCCAGAAAACAGAGCCGCAGTATTCCTCTAGAGCAGCAGACATGTTTCTTCCATCACACCTGACCAGCGGCAAGCTCAGAGGATGCTTTTCTTTCACAGGACACACCAGCTGGCTCTCTCAGCTATAAACTTATATTGATTCGATAAGTTTTAAAGTTATAATTCAAGGGGATAAGTTACATAAACCTTGACTTGATCAACCCTTAACTTTGGTCTTCTATTAAATAATCCTCTAAGAGACGTCATCCACATCGGCTGCCTCCAGCTCATCTAAGTGTGTCCTGTCTGAATAAATGCATAAAAATGAGTTCAACCTTTCCCCACTTCTTCAAAAAGAACCAGACCAGAGATTACTGTTCAGTTTTCATTACTCACCAGTCTAAAGTCCAGATGCAGCATGCTCATGCACATGTGAGGAGGGGGAGGAGAGACATCTCCCTCCTTCTGCTTCTGATGGTTTAGGAGTGTAGGGTCGGGTTTCCTGTCATTTATATAAAATCATTAAAGAAAGATAAACAAAGGATAGCTGCCTGTGGTTAGTGTTATGTGGGGGTAAAATATCTGTTATGACTGTCATTGAGTAGACTATCCATTTTATCTGTTTCTTCAAGATTATTTTATTTGTAATTTGTAAATATACATACAAATATATACTGTATAGAGAGAGAGAGAGAGAGAGAGAGAGAGAGAGTTGTTTAGGATCCCACAATTCCACTAACAAGTTATGTGAGCAATGATAATTACTAAAGGAAACACACACACACACACACATAAATAATTGTCTGCAAATTCTTCCATCGTAGATTAGATTAGATTTTGTCAGTTATGTTGTTCAAAAAGGGCATCACTCTAAATGCTGCCAACATTCAACGTTCATATGAGAATAAATTAATACTAAACAAGGTTAAGGATATAACAAAAATATACAAGCAATGTTTATGCCTGAGCTTATAAAACAACTTCCAAATTCCTCAAGACGAGAGGTATTTTTATAAGGTTTATTGTTTTTTGGTTGTTTTTTCACATTATTAACTTTTGCCCACTGAATCTGTTTACAGTTAATCATTACATGAGACATGATAAGATACAGTGTGCTGACTCATTGAGGGTCCAGGCACATCAGCATGACAGACAAAATCACAAATACACAGGATTTTAGCTCATAATTGTTACCCCTATGAAAATGATGTCACATAATTAGCAGGCTTATGTTTTTTCTCCCTACTTTTAAACAATTAGTCAAATTAGCACTACAGGGCATGTAAGCAGTATGTATCTGCTGAGCAAACACTAAAGAATTAGAATAGTGATTTAACTCTCCCACTGTGTTACATGCATTGCTAATAATGTTAACTATGTTCTAATTATCATAGTAACAGAGAATGCCACTCCAGCCCTCCCCCATCCTCAAATATATACCCTGTGTGTCTGTGCAAGGGTGAATGGACACAGTTCAACTTCATTAGTCAGCTATTCATTATTAAAGACCTGAATGATAATCAATAATGCATAAAAAAATTATATGTCATATACAGAATATCTATACCTCACTAACTACACATGTATGTATGCAAGTGTAAATAGAAAGGGAAAAAAGTTACCTAGATTACTGGATAAAAATTAACTACAGAAAAACTCAATTCTTGGGTAATTCTTGTGAAAATCTGAAATCTATCAGTACTTTTATACTTAACATAGAGAAATT
The DNA here is from genome assembly GCF_018340385.1 of Cyprinus carpio. Classification (NCBI taxonomy): domain Eukaryota; kingdom Metazoa; phylum Chordata; class Actinopteri; order Cypriniformes; family Cyprinidae; genus Cyprinus; species Cyprinus carpio. The sequence continues at coordinate 2,890,411 of NC_056584.1, read as the reverse complement.
AAATTTCAATCAAATACTAATGTGAAAAAGTGTATCTGGTCAAATTAATTTAAATAAAAAACCCTGCCATTTCAAATATTGATGTTACAAAAGTTTCTTAAAATATTTAGTGCTACTTATGCACTATAACAAGTGTTTCTTTGGAACTTATGGGATATATTTTTAATAAAACAACAGATTTCAACCCAATCATATTGTTGTAGGTATTCATACATAATATTTGCAGACACAAAAACATACTTCTTGTTTGGATTAATGCCGAAACACACAATATAGACATACTGGCATTATCTAAATATAAACAAATTGACAAATATAGAAATCTAATATATTTTCAGAATCTTTTTGATGCATATATATATTTAGTTTCATTTCTACATTTCAATATTAAAAACATAACAGGCAGAAAAAAATGTACAATGTACATTTATATAGATAATCCCTTTCCTATCTCTAAACCTAAAAAATGAACAGAGTTAAATTAATAATCTTTATTGCATCTGTTTTAAATCTCAGACAAACTTTATCTGACCACATAATCAGTGTTGAAAATCACAGGAAAACTACTGCTTCATTACATCATCCCGTGACAATCAAAACTGGACAGTCCCATACCTCCAACCCATGTAGACAAACATCCCTTTAACCCACTCAAGTGCAAGTTAAAACAACATTAGTAAGCATTGCAAAACCAAGGAACATGGTAAAGTAAAATAATACTGTTGGTAATATAAAATAAAGCAGAACAGAATGTATAGTGGATTAAAATGAGAGGATACAATCCTGTTGATTTGCTATATTGCACAGCTTATTCCCAACAGGCTCTTGGTTTCTGGTTCTTTACGCACTTTTTCTCAATCACATACACGTGTGCACTTTCTTTTTACTTTTTCCTGTTCTCCATTTCTGCTTGTTTTGGTAATCAATAAATGTTCACCTTTTGAACACTACAAGTTAAAGTGAAATATTCAGACCCATCTTGGGAATAATTTTAACCCAGCAGTATGGTCATTTTTTCAACAATAGTTAAGTAAAAAATAAAAAAAAAATATACATGTTGGGTCATTTAAACAAACCCAGCACTGGGCTGCCAAAATCACCCAAACTGAGCTGTTTTTAACCCAGTATTGTGACCCTGAATGGTCTCAACAAAAATCATTTATCACACAGTGACAAAGTTAAGTTGGTGTCCCTACTACTAGCAACCCCGCACAGTGACAAAGTTAAGTTGGTGTCCCTGCACAAAATATTATTACCAATAGATTAAATAAGTTACTTACCTGTGAATGCAGCTGTTTCCTGCTGAACCCACGGGTCACATTCTTTAAAAACCCATCAGAATACCAGTGAAGTAGATACATGTACAAACCACTTAAAAATATTAATCAAACTGATTAAAAAAAAAAAAAGAAAGAAAAGTTCAAAACAAATTACACAAAACTGCATAAAGTTCGAAATGTTTGTTATTTAATTAAAGAGAGAATATTAGAAGATAAAAGAACGTATGAACATATGCCATGGCTCAAGAGAATAGGAGGATTTTATTTCACACCTGCAAAATGTCAAAATCTAAACAAAAGTGTTACTCATCTTGACACATTTCAAGTTTTTTATTAACTTCATTGTAAATTGTTATAGAGTAGGTTCACATGAATATACTACATATTGAGAAATTACAAGAGTGTCCCTCTTGAACTGCTGTACAGGTCTCATTGACTTCTGTAGATACAAATGAACGATGCTCCACGTATCCTAGAGTATGTTCTTGGCAATGGCGTTCAGCGTACGTACTTTAGTCACATCAGCCACTTTAACTGCATATTCTGGTATGGACAGAGAGCCTCCCATACTCACATTAGAATTCCTATAGAAGAAAGCACAGACATAAACCAAGTCCTTACAAAAAAAAGCTTTAAAATAAGCTAAAACCAAAAATCAACACAATTTTTATTTTAATTCAAACCCTCAATAACAACAATAACAAGTTTTTTTGAAGAAGAAGAAGAAGAAGAACAGTCCCCACGCTCTTGGAAAACCTGGATATATGAGGTAGTCTCATTTTAAGTGTGATTCTAGACTTGGAATTATTTACACCAATGGCATTTGTATAAAGAATTCATAATCCCTAATATATATATATATATATATATATATATATATATCTCCAAAACATTAAGCTCATAAAAACCTAAAATGCAAATATTCATTTTTATTATAATTATCATATTCACTTATTTTAATTTACAGAAACTAGTACATTCTCCTAGGATTAAAATAAATTCTGAACACAAAACTTGTGAGTCTTCAAAAATTGTTGTGGAAAACGAGTCAAAAGTTGAGAATGGCTGCTCTACGAGAACAGAGTGTCTTCTGCAGATTAGCAGTGCAGCTCTCCTTCTCTCACACACCTGAACTTCATGGTGGAGTCCTTGCTGGAGCGAGCAGAACAGTGGAACTCCTGAGATCCAGAAGCTTCTAGAATCCTCTGAAGGTTCCTCTCGGTGATTCCACCTCCTGCTCAACACAAACATCATGCAGACCCACGCCTGAACTATACCACACCTGTTATTAAAGGCAGAGAGGAACCCACATACCTGGCATTATTACGATTCTGTCTTTCGCCTGTTGGTGTAAAGAGAGAAAACGTCATTATTGCTTAGCTAATTGGAACATCTGTCATAAAGCATAAATATTTTAACACAAACAAGTCAAAATATATATTCATAACAACTATACAACATAGCTTAAGCTAAAATACATTAGAAATCGATTTCACTTAGGAACAAAGTTAGCAAAGCTTCACAGTGACAGCATGTCATTTGCATAAAACTCAAACTTTTTGTCAACCATAAAGTGAGTTATTTTCTTCCTAATATAAAATGTGTATGGATGTTTGATTCTTCAGCTTTCTGTTGTGTTGGTTTGTTGAGATCTAATAGAGGATGTCTGACCTGTTCCACCAGGCGTTTAATTACCGGTAAACCCTCCAGCGCAGAGCAGTCACAACCACTGGTCAAAATCCTCTCGAAGCCCAGCGAGATCAGAGCTTCTAACGCAACCGCTGGATCGTGCACCATATCAAAGGCTGACAGGAAGCACCAAAAGAGGTGATTTTTTAGGGAATGACCTGTCGGCATATTCACTCAAATATTCTTTTACCTCTGTGAAATGTAACTGGTAAAGGTCGACTAGCCGCTGCAGAGAAAACACAAATAAAACATCCAGCAGGTGTTAGATAAAGATGCACTGCTAAAAACAGATATGTTCAGATAACTACAAATCAGATCCAATCCAGCTGAAGTTAAATCACAGATGATTCATTCTAGAACAGCTCACGGCTGCTGTACTGTAAATGCATCAGCGCGTATGCAGTGGGTCAGCGATGTGTGTCCCTGAGAACTGACTGTTCATACAGTGACTCAAGGGCCTGGTATTCCTCTTTCCCTGAAATCTTAGGCTCCCAAGCTTAGATTTTGCTGTGATGCCATATTAATCTCTCTACGACGGCCCGATAAAACAAGACCAGAATTCTCTGACCAACTCCATACACATTAAATACAGTCTCTGCTGCACGCGAGAGCAAACTGTGTCCACATGAATACCCCAGCTAAGTGTATTATTTCTAGGGGTGCATGATAAATATCGGCCGATAATTAATGCGCAACACGTTCATTATCAGCTTGGATTTGCGCAGCTTTATCGGTCGATATTTAACTAACACCCCTAGTACACACAAAATAATATACTTACCATCATAAAACACGATATACATAATAGGTCAATATCAATCGTGCACCCCCAGATATTTATATCCAAAAAATAATTATTTCTCCGGCGAACTATTCCTTTAACTGCAAGCTTAAATATTATATCTAGACGAATGAGAGAATGCGAGCAGGTTTACCCAGCAGCTCCATGCAGAGCTCAGTATCTATGCGTCCGTCTTCTGTGAGCGCTCCAAACACCAGCCCGTCCGCTCTGTGAATCTTCATCTGTTCAATGTCCCTCTTCATCACCTCCACCTCCCAGTCTGAGTACAGGAAGTCCCCAGCGCGGGGCCGGATCATAACGTACACCGGGATCCGCACGCTCTCTTTGACCACCTGCAACAGACCTGAAGACCGAAGACCAAACAGTTCAAACGGGCAGAGTACTGATGATGAAAAATAAAACTATTAAAACTGTCAGCTCTGGGATGAGCTGTTGCTCTACTGGATGTCAGGATGCACAAAACCTCACATTTATAAAGAATAAGGGACATTTTTACATTTATATTCACATTACATTACTTTCGATGTCTTTTTCCTCTCCATCCTTGAGACGGGAACTTTGAAACATTTCCATCTTCTTCATTTTCATTTCTGTCTATATAAATGGCGTTTTGAATTCAGTTCAAAATCTTGAACTCCTCAATTTCTGTTTTCATAAATGTCTGATAGGGTAACAACAAATTATAAATGATCAGCCATGTGAATGACATGTGTGACCCTGGAGCACAAAAGCAGTCTTAAGTATTTGTAGCAATAGCCAAAAATACATTGTATTGGTAAAAATTATTGATTTGGGTTTTTTTTTCTTTTATGCAAAAAATCATTAGGATATTAAGTAAAGATCATGTCCCTTGAAGATATTTTGTAAAATTCCAACCGTAAATATATCAAAACTTAATTTTTGATTAGTAATATGCATAGCTAAGAACGTCATTTGGACAACTTTAAAGGGGATTTTCTCAATATTTAGATTTTTTTTTTTTTTTTTGCACCCTCAGATTCCAGATTTTCAAATAGTTATATCTCAGACAAATATTGTCCTATCATAACAAGCCATACATCGATGGAAAGCTTATTATTCAGCTTTCAGATGATTTATAAACCTCAATTTCACAAAATTGACCCTTATGACTGGTTTTGAGGCCCGGGGTCACATATGAAGTCTGTGACACTAATGTTGGTCATCACAGCATGAGGAATGCTTTAGTTCGGCATCAGTGTGAATGGCTAAATAACTTTCATAAACTCATCAATAAACATTCATATTTACAATATCTACTTACAGTATTTTACTGAGTTTAATATAAGCAGTTTGCAAAGAAATCTGTGATCTCCGACATGCTTATAGATCATTAAATGCTACTTAAAAGTTTATGCATGTTAATGAAATCGATTTTTCAAATTGCCAGGCATGATATTAAAACTTCTTGTCCAGTTAAAATGAAGAGATACTATTATTTGTCTGTTTTTAATATGTGGAAATAACAGTTCTAGAAAGACACTCTCATTTGAGGGGTGTTTGTATTCTGACAAGTTCTCGAGTTTCTTCAAATGAAATACTCTTGAGTTATTCCCATCAGTGGGCCTGAACTCAACCTGAGCACACAAGCACCAGAGTGATGCATGTGAGAGAGCTGCACAGCTGCTGTGTGTAGTGACCTGTGCTGGGCGTCAGTCCTCCCTCCAGCAGGCTACAGCACAGCTCAATACGCCCCGCACCTGGACATCAACAACACAACACAACACATTCAGCACAGCTGCACAGCTCAGCGCTACGAGTCTCAGCAAATGTCACTGTGACACTGTACCTCCCCTTTCTGCGTTTATGGCTGACTCCACCGAGTCCACACACACCTCCATCAGGAACCCGTCTGACATCTGAAAGAACAATCTAATACTTTATTATTGGAAATTATTCATGGGAATTATATTATTACAATTATAATAAAAACATGACAACATATGATCTGTCATGACAGAAAGTTTAAGCCTGTTCTACACAGGTGTCAGATGAGGGAGACTTCCCAAATGTTTTAGTGCTATTAAACTGAAGCACTGCACGCGGAGTCACTGGAGTTTGGGGCTTTGCGCCTGAACACAGAATCACTCAGAACAGAACAGAGCAGAACAGAGCAGAACAGAGCAGAACGGAACAGAGCATAACAGAACAGAGCAGAGCAGAGCAGGCAAATAAAAGCAGGTGACTGAACAGTGTTAGTACAGGCCAGGGACCGAACGTGACAGATACTACAGTGTCTCCTCGTGTTTAATTGATATCATTAAACACGCTCATGTGTGTTTGTTTCGTATGTAATGAGCAATTATGCTGTGTTTTCTGTTAAGTTTCGTTACCTCGCGTGAACGTCCAGCGCCGGAAGTGTTTCCGACTCAGGGTTGCCAGGTCTGCAAACAAAACCAGCCCAAAGGCTGAGCAAAACTAGTCTAAAAGTGTTTTTCTGCGTTTGTCACCTCCTTAGAAATCGAGGGGAGGAGGGGGAGAACGCTTTTACCCGCGGACTGAAAAAAACGACTCGCGACTACAGTATAAAAGGTGCCGAGTTTCGCGGGGAAACAGAGGGCTTGGCAACCCTGCCCCGGACATTGTCACCGTTCTCGGTTCAGAGATCCGCTAGAACCGATTCAGTCGATTCTTGAACGAATCATTCGGAGGTTTTGTGAATCGTTTTAACCGATTGATGGAAAAGAAAATGTGACAGAAACCGTAAACACATAATACACACATAACAAAACAATATTCAGCATTCACTCCATCATTCATAAACTCGTTTTACTTTTTAAAGTTAATCAAAAAAATAATAATCTTAAAAGAATATCTAAAACATCTCTCTCTCTCCCTCGTTATGTCACTGGTAAGAGTGGCAAGAAAGACAGCAAAAAAAGATAAGCAAATTTTTAATTTACAAAAAAAAAAAAAAAATCTGATTGTGTAGCATATAAATGCATTAAAACCTGTAGGCTATTAGCTTGTGTTAAAGTTCAGCATGAATAGTAAATTCTGAAAAATCATTGTTTTCTTTCATTCTGAACATATTCTTTTCTGTTTATTTCTACATGTCCTGGTTTGAGTCGTCACACAACGACAAATATGGTAAGAAATGTCATCTGACAGCAATAAAAGGCAAATCAAATCACAAGTTTTATATGAATACATCAAAAAACTGTAGCCTGTTAACTTAAAATTAAATTCCAGCATGAAATCACTGTATTTTCTACATGCTATGGTTTGATCTGCCACAGTGATTGTTTGATTCGTCTCAATGGTAAGCAGCAGTGACTTGTGATCCTCCTGAGAAAGGACAAGGAAAGTTCCCACTCTTTATTTACACTGCATGGTGCAAGTGACCCAAATTTGAATTGTATTTTGTTTTTGTTTTTTTGTTTTTTTGTTTTTTTGGCACAGATCAGATATCGCCCATGAACATGTAACCACATACGATTATTCTCAGATCAGTTTCAGGCCTCCTTCATATGCGGAAATAAATGTGATATGAATCAGATATGTGCATCTGTGCTTGTGTTGTAAGCGACAGATCAGATATTCCCCTGTCCTTGTGACTTGGATGTCAAATGGTTTTGAAACATCTCGCTGTACAGATATATCTATTATAAATGAAACATTATTAGTTGTCTAGCAGAATATTAATTTCAGTCATTTGCATCATTCATCCAGTCTGTCTGAGATTACAAAAACTGAGAGAGACTAAATCCAGAAGAACGTCTCAGGTTATGAATGTAACCATGGTTTCCTGAGTAGGGAACGAGACACTGTGTCCTCTAGGGGTCGCTATGGGGAACACCTCGTTGTAACCCGTGTCTGAAGCATACATTGAAAAAACACCACCGAGTTGGCCGGCTACAGCCTCTGACCTCATTACCGGCGCGACTATAAATAAACACCAGGAGAATACGTCATTCACTTCTTCGTCTGGAGCTTGCGTCCAAAGCATGGCAGGGAGCTAGAGGACGCAGTGTCTCATTCCCTACTCAGGGAACCATGGTTACATTCGTAACCTGAGACATTCCCTTTCAAGGGAACGAGACACTGCGTCCTCTATGGGGAACAGTATACCCACGCAGCCATGCTGAGGGGAGTCCAGGCCAGAATCATGGCAAACACTAAGTACCAACTCTACCATTTCCATGGGAGTTGCCCCTGGGACGTTTAGACGGCTGTCCATGACATTATCCCTTACGGTCAAAGGCCTAAGCTACATATCCAGTTATTTGTTAGGGCCTCGGCCCAGGGTAGAGCTAAAGGCTTGGAATCAGGAAGGATTCCATTAAAGGGATATGGCTAAGAACCCAGTAATTATACAAGGTCTTGCCTGTCACACAGGGGCTACCACTTGCTCTCGCATAAGCTTGCTGAAGGAGCTGTCTCAACAGATCCCCAGTAGCAACACCCTGTTTAGATAGGTATCCAAAGATACATAAATGGAGTGGCGCCCAAGATGAATGGGGCTTTTACCAACTCAAGAAAGGGCACGAAGCAACCGCGCGAAGCCCTCACCATATAGGATTTTAGAAAGAACGCAGAGCACTAGCCTGCGAACTTACCACAGTGTGGATTTCAGAAAGTGCGCAAAGACTTCATGTGCACACTTACCATAACATGAATTTTCAAATACTCTTCTAAGGAGGGGCTCTCGTGGCACTCTGATCGAGCAGCTCATAGATGGAATGGTGCATCTCAAACAATATGTTTGAGAGTCATCAACTCGATCTGTGGAAATAATGCTGGAGCACTCTGGGAAAAAAAACAGAGAACTCAGTCACATATGAGAGGAGAACTCCGGATTCAGAGTAGCGCACTCATAGGCGACCCCTCCTGGAAAGGGGAGCACTGCTAAACTACCACGAGAATCGCCCAGATAGCCCCTCACATTGAGGGAAGCGATGCTTGAAGTGTATAAACAAATACAAGCTAGCTGAATGGAGCTCAAGGAACCAAGGTCTAACCATCTCGAAAGGGGAACGAAGCAGAGCTTAACCCTTACCGTACAGGATTTCAGAAAAGTGAGTCTTGCGTGCACACTTACCACTTACGTGGATTTTAGAAAGTGCACAGAGTTTAGCGTGTTTACTTATAGGTTCCTAAGCATCGCAGAGGCGCTGAACCACATGGGAGAGGCAAGCTCAAATTTTGCAAATTGACCTGGATGACCTGGCCGGACATCCATGAAATTCCCTGCAGTGCTGTGCCAGGTCTGATGATCAGTGAGGCTCCCGCAGAAACCTGTGATCTCAGTCGCCTAATACCAGAGCACGAGGCCGGACGGCCGGTGCTGATGAGTGTTTATTAAACGCCGTAACTGAGCACTGCAAAGGAAACTCACAGAGTTTATTAGTAGACACATAACCACCAGCAATTTAATACACATAAATATATACAGAGAGGGTTACATACACACCCACCCTCCTGCACTGGAGCCCCGCTCAAGGGGCGCCTCCTTTTAGTCCGGACCATCAGTAAGGTGGTTGCTATGAACATAGAACCAGCCATAAACATCATAGGTCCAGCATAGGAGACTGTTATGTGAGAATTTTCCACCTAACCTTGATCAGGTGGAGAGCTGGTGGTTACAGGGGAATTAGGCAGGCGAGGATAAAAGCAGAAGTTAGAAACCACCCAAAGGGAATCAGTAGCTACCTAGGTATCATTCCGATTCGGACGAGAACGCTGCCTCGTCTGAATCACATCCCTCAGGTCCTGCTTATCTCCTCATGACCCACGATTCCTCTTACCCCTGTCCGCAGGCGGGGGAGGAGCGCGAGCCGTGACACTAGCCTTCTGCGCCCGTCTTTGATCCTCAGATTGAGACTGGCCAGGACCCCTATGTTGTTCGGGCTCGGACCTGGACCTTTGTGGAATGAAGGATTTAAAGGCAGCTCGACCACCGTCTCGACGGAGGTACCGAAAAGTTCGGAAGGCAAGACCGGAGCATCGAGAAGAAAGCCCCTTTCTTTCCTCCCTATGTCTGCCAGGTTCACCCACAGATGTCTCTCCATGACCGCCATGGCGGCCATAGACCTACCCATGGTGGAGGCGGCCTGCTTGGTAGCACGGAGAGAGAGGTCTGTGGTGCGGCACAGATGACTACCTGGTCATCTGAAAGGCCCTCGCCTTTATCCAGGTCCTTCAGCAGATCAGCCTGATAAGCCTGAGGCACTGCCATCGTGTGCAACGAAGCCACAGCCTGACCTGCTGCTGCGTATGCTCTGTCATTTAAGCGGGATCTATCCTGTAGGGGCTTAGATGGCAAAGAGGGAGGTTTAAGAGAGGATGTTTCCCCCACAGAGATATAGCTAGCCAGCGTCTCTTCTACAAGGGGCAACCTCTCATAGCCGTTTTCGCGCATCCCCTCGATGTTGGCATAACTCGTATGCTGAAACCGATGGATGCGAGAAGAAAATGGCCTCTTCCAATCTTTTTCGATTTCTGTATGTAAATCAGGCAAAAATGGAAGGCTCACCTGGGCTGGAGGGCTATGGTCAAACAAAAAACCCTCGTCGAGGCGACCACGTGGCGTCACTTTGCTGGCACGCATCCATGGCAAGCCCAACTTTGCCATGGCACGATCCATAACCTCTAACAGCTCCACATACGCAGGGCAGGAGGATTGAGAAGGCTCAGCCTCAGCTTCTTCACCCTCAGACATCTCCTGCTCTTCCAGGGCAGAACCAAGCAGAGCACTAACTTCAGTGTCAGAAAGTGTTAATGACAACACATCTTCCTCCTGAAGTTCACTCTCGTCTGTCGCCGAAGAGCGCGAAAGGGAAAGTCCCTCTCTAAACTCCTCAGCGAGATCCACCTGCGATCCCCATGAGCTCACTCTCCTCCAAGCCTCAGCAGCGGCGGGTCCTGAACCGCGGGAAGAAGATGGCTGTCCCTCTTTCCTCAAAAAGAGAGACAGACGAGAGTGGAGCTTTTTCATAGAAAAACGCTCGCAATGCACACAGATCGCCCCTTCAAGGACATCGCGTGTGTGCTCTTCCTCCATGCCTCAGCAGCGGCGGGTCCTGAACCGCGGGAAGCAGATGGCTGTCCCTCTTTCCTCGAAAAGAGAGACAGACGAGAGCGGAACTTTTTCATAGAAAAACGCTCGCAATGCACGCAGAACGCCCCTTCAAGGACATTGCGTGTGTGCTCTTCGCCCAAACAAGAGACGCAAAGACTATGTGTATCATCGGGTGTCAAATAACGCCGACACGGATGTACACACTGTCTAAACGCCTTGCTAGTGGATGCCATAATAAACAGAGAAAGATCGCTCTTACCGTGGTCGTTTCTCAGATGCACGCTTTAAACAAAACAGTCAATGAAGCCGAAGAAGAGAATGACGTATTCTCCTGGCGCTTATTTATAGTCGCACCGGTAGTGACGTCAGAGGCTGTAGCCGACCAACTCGTTGGTGTTTTTTCAATGTATGCTTCAGACACGTGTCACGACGAGGTGTTCCCCATAGCGACCCCTAGAGGACGCAGTTCGAAGTTCCCTTGAAAGGAAACTGCTGCAACATCTCCAAAACCCTTAGAGAAACCCACCTGCAAAGCTACAGTACTGTGAAAAACACTTGTGTAAAAATGCTGTAAAATGAGGATGCTTTCCCGCCATGCCATAAATAGATTTGATCAATTATTTTCTATTAACTAAATCAATTTCACATTTGGTGTGACCAACCTTTGCGTTTAAAACATCTACATTTGTAGACAGGTAGGTTTCTTCAAGTGTTTTTGAGACATTGCAGCCAAAGATCCTTTTGAGTTACAACATATTTAAAATATTTTGTGAACAGAACAAATAAAACACGCTGTCACTACTGTTGTAGAATCATGACCCATCTTCACTCTCAGTGCAGAGTCATAAATGAAGAACAGTGAAAGCTGACCATATTCAGAGAGTTTGCTGAGACAGACGAGATACCACAGCGACCAGAGAAATGAGAAAACAGACAAACTAAATGAGCAAGTGATGAAAATGGTCTTGAAGCTTTTGACTAGAAAAAATTGGGGTCAGACAACACATGACAATACCTACTCATTGTCGTAATTATACTTCTACTTATACTATTACATGGAATTGATGTTAATGGCATTGAAATATTGCAGCAAAGCGATGATATTTCAGATCATTATCTAGTCTTGTGTATACTTCTTGTAGCTAATGCTACAAAATCAACTCCTTCTACAAATATGGTAGAATCATCACTTCGACCACAAAACACTGCTTTATAAATAATTTCCCTGACTTGTCTCAATTCCTCAGCATATCCAATAGCTCAGAAAAAATAAAAAACACTTGTAACAGGATGTTGTAACAGAAACTATGGACTTTAGATATAGTTTTTCCTTTACACTCAAAGAGGATTAAGAAAAACAGTCTGACACCATATAACGAGCACACTCACTCCCTAAAGAGAGCAGCCTGAAGAATGAAGCGCAGCTGGAAGAAAGCAAAACTAGAGGTGTTTCATATTGCATGCAGGGAAAGTACTTCCTCTTACAGAAAAGCCTTAAAAACTACAAGATCTGCTTACATTTCTTCTCTTTTAGAAGAAAACAAACATAATATCAGGTATTTATTCAGTACACTGGCTTAATCAACGAAAAATAAAGCATCAACAGGCACTGACATTTCCAAGCAGCACAGCAGTAGTAATTTTAAGAACTTCTGCGAGCTTCTGTGTAAATATTGTGTCAAAATCAAATAAATTTGAGTGCAATTTAAACCCCGATGATTGTAACCACTCTAAGTTTGTCTGCCTTGGGAAAGCTAGTGTGTCTCCGACATAGTGATGTCCAAACCCTAACACTCCTTGCCTTCTCTAGTGAAGCTCAACCAGGTCTCGTCCCATTCATCAGTATTTGTGATATCACAAATCCCGGAAAATATTTGTTGTAGTCCAAACGAGTCGTTCATTGTAGTTTTTAAAAAGTGATTTCTGTTAAATAAAATATCTCCTTTTGAATTGGACTTTAAGCTTTGTAACTTTGTAGGTCTTTTTTATGCTCTAACAGCAACATTACAGACTAACTTAAGTTAAAAAAAAGTGAAAAAAGCTTAATAGGACCCCTTTAAATAAGTGTTTAATGGCATCTCTTTATTAAGTAGCCTATTATTAACAAAGGCCAGTATTTTTGATACCAATACTGCTACTGATGTCTCTATTAAATGCATTTTAATTTTAGCCATTAATTATAACCATTAAACATTACAGTATAATTAAAAGCCATTATTTTTAACATTTAATAGACTCTGAAAAATCTATCTTTTAATTTAGTGAACTTAAAACAATCTTCACATAAACTAGAAGTTGTATTTTATAGTTTTGACATAATTGTGTGAGTTATCCAAAGCAGCTCAGTGGATGCGTAGCAGAACGCACAGCCTTTCAATATACCCCATTTGACAATCATCTCCTTGTCCAGTGTCAACGCTATTTCTCGCCAGCAGTTATGACTGATAACATTGCCTTTATACTCGTTTAAACTAGAGTTGTGAATATCTCATAACCCCCTCACACATGCGCTTGTCAATGCTTCCGTCTATTAATATTGCGGACTCAAGTAGGTTGTTGTTGCATCTCTTCCTTTTCTTTTTTGGCTGTGAAACATATTCAATTCATACACAATGGTAATTCAAAGTGCTTTACATAAAAGAAAAGAAAATAATAATAATAAAATAATCACAATAATAAAACAAGGAATGTAAAAATTTTGAAAATGATTTAAAAATTGATTTAAAAGACTTAAAATGAATTTAAAACAGTTAAAAATAGAAAATGATTATACTTAGTATTTTGGAGCCCTGTAAATAATGATAAACAGAATGCGTGGAGCACCTTTCAACACAATACCTAGATATTCAAAAGACAAGTACTGACCAAATGACACTTGCTTGCGCTGATAGACATATTTAAATAGAGCAGCTACACCTCCACCTCTCCTAACAGTCCTGCAGACACTCATGAATGTAAAGCTAGGAGGGGCTGTTTCATTGAGGACCGTTGCACTGCAGCTGTCTTCTAGCCATGTTTCATTTAGAAACATAAAATCCAGGTTGTTTGTGATTATTAAGTCATTGATTAGAAATTATTTTTTAGTGAGTGAATGTTTAAAAATGCTTGATGGCATTGCATTTTGTCTCAACAGCAATATTAGTTTGATGTCTAATCTATGGCTTGTTATGTGAGTCAGCCGTACGGCTGGAGAATGCCTTAGACTTTCTATCACGTGATAAAACAGAAATAGAGAAAACTACAGGCACACTGGGTTCCCACTTATTCTGTAAACATTTGTGAATGTTGCTGCTTTTATAACAGGGACCCAACACATATCACTGAGAGCTGCTATCAGTTGTTTTCCCTCTCACTGGAGGAGGAAGAGGACAAGCTGGCTTTGGAGGTTGTGGGGCCTGCTGTTTTGTAGTTGATATCTGGGGACTTGCAGCAAAAGAGTGGGAGAGTTTGGTCCCAGCATAAACCAGTTCCTCCATTTTCTGTTAGAAGCTTAGATTCAAGATTCAAGATTCAAGATTTTTATTTGTCACATACACAATTATATAGAGCATTTATAACCAGCAGTGAAATGAGAGTCAGGTCCGCTTCATGGACAGTGCAATTATTAAAGAATACAACACAGATGAAAATATACATAAATATAGCTATTAAAAGAATGAAATAAAAGTAAACAATAAAAATATAAGAATAAAATATAAAAAAAGATGTATACTGTAGAATTAAATAGAGAATGGAAAATAATGTGCATGAAAGTACACTGTAGTCTTAAATATTAAGATACACAGGGATGTACAAGAGGCAACATGCATATGTGCATTATACTGTAGTCTTAACTATTAAGAGACACAGGAATGTACAAGAGGCAAATGTGCAAACAGGTTGACACTTTCAGTATGACAATGTGAGGTAGTGAATGATGAATATCTTACTGATTAAGTGAATATTAAGTGGAGACATGAAGATGTTAATGCGCTCAGCTAAGCGCACAACTTTTGCCATCAGACTATGGAAGCGCTTACCAGATGGCAGCAAAGTGAAAAGATGGTTACTGTGGTGGATTGAGTCCTTGATGATTTTAACAGCAGAGCCTGAGATGCGCTCAGCTAAGCGCACAACTCTCTGCAGGACTTTGCAGTCAGCTCTTTAGTTTTGCTCACATTCAGAGAGAGACAATTGTCAATACACCATCTATGTCCCCTGGATAGAAAGTTTCCAGGATTGCTGGTGAGACCCTGAATTTCCTCAGCTGACGCAGACGGTACAGTCTTTGCCTGGCTTTATTAACCTGTGTTTGAATGTGGGTAGTCCAAGTCAGGTCCTTGGAGATGTTTACACCGAGGTACTTGAAGCTGCTCACCCTCTCCACAGGGGTCCCGCTGATCATAAGAGGAGTATAGGGCTGCCTAACTCACCCAATTAAGCAAACAATCAGCTCTTTAGTTTTGCTCACATTCAGAGAGAGACAATTGTCCTGGCACCATGATGTTAATTTCTCTACCTCATCCAAGTATGCAGTCTCATTATTGTTGTGAATGAGGCCCAGAACCACAGTATCATCAGCAAATTTGATAATAGATGTGGAGCTGTGGGAAGACACGCAGTCGTGTGTGTAGAGAGAGTAGAGCAGGGGACTCAGGACACATCCTTGTGGGGCTCCTACGTTCAGGGTAATGGAGTTGAAGGTGTACTGGCCTGCTTTCACCACTTGAGGTCTGCTGGTGAGGAAATCAAGAATCCAGTTGCAGAGTGAAGAATTCAGGCCAAGGTCCATGAGTTTAGAAGCCAGCTTGATGGGACTATAGTATTGAAAGCTGAGCTATAGTAGATAAATAGCAGCCTTACATAGTTCCTGTTATTGCTGTCAATGTGTGTGAGAGAAGAGTGCAGGATGTGAAAGATGGCATCATCAGTGGATCTGTTGGGGCAATAAGTAAACTGAAGAGGGTCCAAAGTATCCGGGATGGAGGAGCAGATGACGTTTTTAACCAGTCCCTCGAAGACCTTCATGACTATTGATGTGAGGGCAATAGTGGAGATAGTGGAGAAGTGGAGATGCTGGAGAGAGGGATAATGTGTCTGGTGAGCAGGGCTGTGGCTCTGGTGTTTCCGGTGGCTGAAATATGTTGTCCTGGCTTCCCTAGATGTTTTCCAGAAAGTTATCCTTGGGTGCTGAGTCTTGGAGCTGTTCTGATATGTCACAGTCTGTCTGTGATGAGCTCTGTGGGAAGGTACTATTGCACTATTGTCCTCTTGCATTATCAACACACTTTTTTTCCTGTTTAATACCGTAAAGCTGCTTTGACAATCTTTATTATATAAAGAGCTATATAAATAAAGGTGACTTTACTTGACTGCATGGAAAGCTGTAAGTAAGACTGAATCCAGGATGTTGTCTAAAGCCACCCAGGTTCTTTCCTTCGATCCAATTCCCTCCCAGTTAAAAGGATACTTGAGATGATATCCTCATCAGCATAAGTTCAAGAAGTTCCATCCAGGAAGGAGGAGGAGTTCACTTTAACCCCGTGGCTCTGTGGACATGGAAGTGGAGTGAATTTTATAATGAAGTCAATGTTACAGTCTGTAAGTGATAGGATTGTTTTGATGAGTAATGATGAATGGGCTGATGAAATGAGGACTTAACTTCTTTGAACTGAGCCATAGCCAGATGTCTCTGGTTGAGAGCTAGACTTTCTGCCTAGGTTTGTAGCTAGTACATGTGGCTCCTGGCTCTGATGCCGGCATAATGCTCTCTGAAGGTGAATGTGAAGAATCCCAAACCCTCTTACTCTGGTGAAACCAATGGTCAACAGCAGGTACCTCTGATGGCTCTCTGGTCCAGGGGAAAAGTGGTGGTTGAAAGCCAAGATATGCACCAGAAGGGTGTTCACCCTGTGGTGGACTGTTTGAGGGAGATTTATACATACACGGCCCAGGGAATAAAATGACTCTATTGGTCCTGCTGGTCATGGCAATATGTGCACTTGTAATGTGTCACCTATTGTATCTTGTGCTCCATTTGGCTGTTTGTCTTTGGATGGTAACCATATGACAAATTGTCATACCTAGTAGTCAGCAGAAGGCTTTCCATACATGCAAGATGAACTGCGGTCCTCTGTCAGATACAATCTCCTCAGTTGATGCCACAGTTCTGGAAAATGTGTTAAAACAATAGTTCAGTATTCTGAAATATATCTACTAGCACCAGGATTGTCATATATCCTTCTGATGATGGCAAGTTTGTGGCAAAGTCCACTCATACAGTAGGTGTCCTAGAAGAACAGCTTCTTAGAAAAGAAAGTGCATGGATGGAGGTTAGAGAAAGCTTTATTCCATTTGGATAACACTGCCCCTACTCCCATGGATGAAGCATGCAACCCTAACCACAACGTGCAGTTCTAGATATGGATGTTGAAGGACAGGGGGTGTGATAAACAATGTCTTAAGTGACTGCAATGCTGTAGTAGCCTCCTTGGTAAAATCCAATGATTTGGGGTTTTCCTTAAGAAGAATGGAGGAGGTCACAATTCCACGGCATCCACCTTCTTTTAATTTATCTACACACCCTGGGATTTGATGATGTAGCCAAGGAAATGCACCAAATATTGGTATTTTCAGCCTTGGGGAACAACCGGTGATCACAGAGACACTGCAGGATCAGCCCAACATGCCTAAGATGTTCAGGAGGGGAATAGATGAGAATGCCATCAATGTAAATGAGCACAAAATTGGGGACAAAATCATTAAAGATTTAATTCATGAATCCCTGGAACACCGAAGGTCCATTTGCCAGGCCAAAGGGCAGGGGTGTCCAAACCTGTTCCTGGAGGGCCACTGTCCTGTAGAGTTTAGCTCCAACCCTAATTAAATACCCCAGAACCAAAGTAATCAAGATCTTCAGACTCACTAGAAACTTCCAGGAAATTGTGTTGGAGCTGGTTGGAGTTCAACTCTGCAGGATGCTGGCCCTCCAGGAGCAGGTTTTTTGGTACACCCCTGCCATACTGCATCATATTTAGCCGGTCATATATTGAGCCTCTAAGGATAAGTGACAGACCAGCAACAAACTCCTGTAAAATGACAGTAATAAGAAATATTAATCTGTCAGGAAACAGACATACAAAAAAAAAAAATAATAATAATAATAAAAAATCTCAACTGGAAGGCAGGTTACAAGCTTTGTTGTAGACCCACTGCTCTGCACAATTATGTCTCTCTTCTCTGACACACTTTGTTCAACTCATAGATCTTCTCCTATCCAGCTGATGATATGAATCAAGTGTGTTAGATATGATTGACATAGAAAGTGTAAAAAGAAAAACTCTCACATATTATTGTCACCTACCTCTTGTCAGTAACCCAAAAACTATTGGCTACAGCTTACCTTAAAACTCAAACAGCCATTCCTGTTAGTATCAAATGCCTCAAATAGGTAATGTGCATAAGTTCTTGAATCTGACAGACAGAAAGAAAGAATTGGTCAATGCACACACACATATATATATACACTCACCTAAAAGATTATTAGGAACACCTGTTCAATTTCTCATTAATGCAATTATCTAATCAACCAATCACATGGCAGTTGCTTCAATGCATTTAGGGGTGTGGTCCTGGTCAAGACAATCTCCTGAACTCCAAACTGAATGTCAGAATGGGAAAGAAAGGTAATTTAAGCAATTTTGAGCATGGCATGGTTGTTGTTGCCAGACGGGCCGGTCTGAGTATTTCACAATCTGCTCAGTTACTGGGATTTTCACGCACAACCATTTCTAGGGTTTACAAAGAATGGTGTGAGGGAAAAACATCCAGTATGCGGCAGTCCTACGGGCGAAAATGCCTTGTTGATGCTAGAGGTCAGAGGAGAATGGGCCGACTGATTCAAGCTGATAGACTAGCAACTTTGACTGAAATAACCACTCATTACAACCGAGGTATGCAGCAAAGCATTTGTGAAGCCACAACATGCACAACCTTGAGGCGGATGGGCTACAACAGCAGAAGACCCCACCGGGTACCACTCATCTCCACTACAAATAGGAAAAAAGGCTACAATTTGCACGAGCTCACCAAAATTGGACAGTTGAAGACTGGAAAAATGTTGCCTGGTCTGATGAGTCTCGATTTCTGTTGAGACAATCAGATGGTAGAGTCAGAATTTGGCGTAAACAGAATGAGAACATGGATCCATCATGCCTTGTTACCACTGTGCAGGCTGGTGGTGGTGTAATGGTGTGGGGGATGTTTTCTTGGCACACTTTAGACCCCTTAGTGCCAATTGGGCATCGTTTAAATGCCACGGCCTACCTGACCATTGTTTCTGACCATGTCCATCCCTTTATGACCACCATGTACCCATCCTCTGATGGCTACTTCCAGCAGGATAATGCACCATGTCACAAAGCTTGAATCATTTCAAATTGGTTTCTTGAACATGACAATGAGTTATCTGTACTAAAATGGCCCCCACAGTCACCAGATCTCAACCCAATAGAGCATCTTTGGGATGTGGTGGAACGGGAGCTTCGTGCCCTGGATGTGCATCCCACAAATCTCCATCAACTGCAAGATGCTACCCTATCAATATGGGCCAACATTTCTAAAGAATGCTTTCAGCACCTTGTTGAATCAATGCCATGTTGAATTAATGCAGTTCTGAAGGCGAAAGGGGGTCAAACACAGTATTAGTATGGTGTTCCTAATAATCCTTTAGTGTAAAATATTTAAAACATCCCAGGTATATATATGTGTGTGTGTGTGTGTGTGTGTGTGTGTGTATGTATATGTGTATATGTAAAACGCACTCTTGCAGTGATGAAGTCTCTCATCAGCAGGAGGAGGAAGTGCCATGGTTTGTGGGAAGTTTTTTGTAGCAGGAGTTGAGCCTCTTATACAGATACATGTCAGGTGAATGCAAATGTTTGTCAGAACCTCCTTCAGCAACGTGTGTTTCCTTCCCTGCAAGCATCTCCCAATCAGCCTGCAATTTTCATGCAAAACAATGCTCCCTGTCACACTGCAAAATGGGTATAGCAGTTCCTTGAAGCCAAGAACATTGAAATAATGAAATGGCTGGCCCAGAGTCCTGATCTAAACCCTACTGAAAATCTCTGGAAAACCTTTGGCAACAAAGTTCTGGCTAAGAAACCCACTACAGTCACCGATCTATTGAAGAGACTGGAAGAAGAGTGGACCAAGATCACACCAGCACAATGTGAGAAACTACTGATGTCCTGCGGCCCCAGATGTGCTGAAGTCATTCAAAGCAAGGGCCTCTACAATTCTAAAGGCTGTAACCCTGCAAAATTTTAGTTGTAATCTTCTTTTGTACAACAGTGGTTACTGTTCTCTAATTTTGATCACTATGTTTTTCACAAAATAAAGGCTTTTGTTGAAATGCCTTGGTTATTTTGTCAAACATGTTAGTAGAACAGTGTATACCTACAGCTAATATTCCTTCAGATTGAAGATTGAGCGATGAAGATTAACAATATTTCAGAAAAAAATCAAGTGTTTATAGATTGTTCTCTAATTTCTATCTATCTATCTATCTATCTATCTATCTATCTATCTATCTATCTATCTACTGTATATAGATAGATGATAGGTAGATGCAAATGGAATTTATAGGTATCCATTGTGTAGTCACTGACTAAGAGAAAAGGAATCATTTTGATTCTAGACCATATGGGTGTGTAGATATGAGCACAAATGTAAAAGTGCCTGTTTTAGAGTCACCCAGAGTGTTTGTGAGTAGTGGGTGGGATTTTGGATCTTCCCGCAAAGTTTGAGATCGATTTAAAGTTTTTGCTTCAAACACATTTGGAGATTTTTTTAAAAATACAAACTAATAGTAAAATTCTAGCTTAAACAACTTGGTTCCAGCATCTTCAGTGCTTGAACCCCTAAAAACCAGAGACAATGGGTCTAGGCCTTCAGCATAAGGTAAAGAACGGAATTCATTGATAATTATCTGAAGTTTAATTAACATTATATTATTAACAAAAAGATTCCTATACTGTCTTACCTCCCTGTGGGAAGAATTGAGAGTAAATGATTTTAAACACATCCTCAGTCACCACCCCACTGGGACATTCCTGAAATGCACAACAGTTCTTAAAATGAACCCTATAAAAGCACCACTGTGGCCAAAAACCTTCAACATAATTTAATATGCAATGAATGATTATATGCCTTTAAGAAAAAAAATAATGAAAATGTTAATTAAGGTTATACAATAGAGAAATAAGATAACAATTATTTATGCCATACAAAGGATGATATTCCCAGTTTATGTGCTGACGTTTCTCCTTATATAATCTAAGTAGAGGAACATTTAAATTTTTTAAAGGCCCTGTAGAGGAATTGCAACTCTTTCTTGTTGAATTCCGTCTCTTCCTGTAGTATGTCCAGATCATCAGGCCGATGACAAACAAAGGATATTTCAAACTCATCCTCAGTACTTTCTAGAAGAGAAACAACATCTCATCAAAAAACGATAACTGAATATTACATTTCTCGTCTGTTTTAGAGAAAGTGTTATGAAGAAAGCTATTTTGTCACTGATGGTGAAATAATTGGTTAATTTAAGGGGAAGTTTTTTACAGTATGGAGCGTAACACTTCAATGACAAATTAAACTTACTTTCAAAATATGCAGTAAATGAATGTTGAAAATATAAGTACAATAATAGACTCAAAAACTCAAAATAAGACAGTTCTGCTTTGACTCAGAGAAAATGTTAAAAAAAAAAATAATTAAAAAGTAGCTGCATGCAGCAATGTTGGGCCCAAACACAACAGGGCCACCACCATACGGTTGATTTATCAAAATGCACGGTGTGCATGTGCATTTAAGTGGGTAATATAAGAGGAATCTGTTGTATGTGACATGTGACACTACACATCATAAGCCACAATAACCACATCCATCAGCCCTCATAAAAAAAACTTTCAACACCAATTTAATCTACAGTATATTAGACAATGCACTGCAATATGAGACTCTTTCTTTTATTCCTTGACCATGGCAACACTGTGAAAGATATCAAAAATCTGATAACAATTTACCATCTTCAGTGTCTTGCAATAATGTTGACCAAGATTTGTGAGAATCATATGAATACTCTAGGAGGAGTATTTAAAAATTCAGAGCTTACACTTAAAAAATAAATAAATAAATAAAATAAAAAACTACACATTTAAACCAAATAGCCGGCTTCCTTGGTTTGGAGCTAATGATTGTAAATTAGGAAGCTGTCCGGCTTGATGAGAACAATATACAGTATGTACCAAGTTTGGTGACTGTAGGTCAAACTAACCCCATCACTTTAGTCAAAAGTGGCGATACAGAGCCCGCCTTCCACACAAATATGACTGACAGCCAACAACTCTGATCTGTGTGCTGATTTAAGCATGCTATGAGCCTCAACAACACAAAAATAGTGTTAAAGGGATAGTTCACCCAAAAATGAAAATTTGATGTTTATCTGCTTACCCCCAGGGTATCCAAGATGTAGGTGACTGTTTTTTCAGTATTTGAGAGATAGGTGGCGATCCGCCATAAAGCAGAAGAAGAAGAAGATGACTCAGGCGCCTGCTGCTGTGAAGCACGTTCACAAGAGTTTTAACAGTTCGGACACTGCGTGAATCAGAGTAAAAAAAAAATGAAATAAATACTGTTCAGTTTCTTGCACAGACCGATCTCATAGATTTTGTGACCATTGCCAAGCACTGTACTGCTGAGAGACTGCAACGCCTGAAGCTAAAAATCATCATTTGTGTTCTACTGAAGAAACAAAGTCACCTACATCTTGGATGCCCTGGGGGTAAGCAGATAAACATCAAATTTTCATTTCTGGGTGAACTATGGCTTTAAAGTTTGATGTATTAACCTAGCAACACTTAAAAATATCAAGAATCCTACTGCAATTTTTCATCAGCCGTGTTTTGACATCATTGTGACCAAGTTTGAAACAATTCAGGTAGATATAAGAGATTTCAAAGTGTGTTTCAAAGTGACACACTTCCTGCTGCCAGTTGGTGGCACTGTGTCCATGACGTTCATATATATATATATATATATATATATATATATATATATATATATATATATATATATATATATATATATATAAATTACATTTAAACACAGCAAAGATGACCAAAGTGCTAAGCAGAAAACCCCAAAAAATCAATAAGACAACCTAAAATGCCTGGGAATAAAGATACACTTTCAGCCATATTTACAATCTTGAAAAGACAAAGTTTAAAAATAATCTGTAATTGATTCAAATTTTAACAACAGAAAGATTTGCTTGGTTAAGCAAAATTCTAAATCCAAGATGACATTAAAGTTTCATGCTTGTGAAGAAATTACAGGAAAATGATGACTAAATTCCCTAATAAGATCACCTCTCAATTTTGGGCAACCAAAGATAATCATTTCAGTTCTCTCTTTATTAAGTTAGAGTAAGTTATTTGACAACCATTTCTTAATGTCTTCGAGACACTCCAGCATAGGTTGAATGGAGTTCCTAGATTTTAACAGCAAATAAATCTGGGTATCATTAGCATAAAAATGAAAAGAAGCATTATGCCTCCCAATAATATTTCCAAGCGGTAATATAAGTTCAAAAGAAGCGGGCTCAAAATGGAACCCTGAGGTACTCCACTAATAATAGGCACTGAAGATGAGAAAAACTTCAGTGATGAAAAAATGCTACAGAAAAGGACCCGTCTTTAAGATAACTAAACCAAAAATGTATTTCCTCACCAGAGTCAAACTTTCAGTGCTTGGGCTCTAATAGATCAATTTTATCTTTCATTTCACGTGATTGTTATTTTTATTTGCAAAATAAACTGGAATATTTTGATTTATTTTTTTCCAGTTTGAGTGGAAACTCTGAATTCCCCTCTCCCTCCACTCCACTGTCCTGTAAAGATACAGATTAGCCCTGTCTCTCTACACTTACCTGAGCAGAAGAGAAAATAAAACTGCCTAACCAATGGTTGCATACATTATGTAACCACTTCAGACACTTACCGCCTGTAAAGGACAGCAGCATCAAAGCGTAGGGTCCACCTGTTTCATCGCTGTGTTTGAAGCCTCTGCACTCCTGTGACTGTGACATGCTGCTGAACATGATGCTGTCTGTGTGTGTATATGTGTCTGTTATGTATCCTCTGTTCCAAAAACACTCCTACCCATACACTCTGACCTCTTTCCATTACTCTTTCATGATGCTTCATGGCGGTTTATAGACCAACAAAACCCTGCATAATTCATCGGCTTGTTTTGGAATTGCTTGTTTTCACAGTTACAATGGGTTGGAAAATACAGTTTCCATGTTGTCAGCTGTATTATTGGCCCTTGTTCCCTCTCTGATTATATGTAAACATTGCCTAGCATCACTGGGAAATCCTCAAAATCAGCAGCCTCCCAGCATGCAACTGAATTACCTGTTGAACTCTTTTATTATAGTACTATTTTTATATATTTTCTAGGAAAAATAACACATTAATCAGTTAATAAAAAGAATCAAACAACAGTACAAAACCACAGTATCCTGCCATAACATATGAGTTCCACTTGACCCAGTATGCCCCTTATTATGGGAAAATCTAAATTGGCATGTGTTGTCACAAGTAAACATTATAGCTTGAAAATTCATAACTCATAAAAACATAAAGCGCTGTTTCATTTTTATATATATATATATATATATAATAAAAAGACACCAAGATATGGGGGAGAAAATAACTAAAATTAAAGCATATTAATGCATACGTTACAACTAAGCAGTGCTAAAATAGAAAGCTTCACAATCCTGTAACAAAGTCACCAGCTGTTGTGCAGCATGTGCTTCTTTTTTTCTCATACATGTGTCTCCACCCCATGTTTAGTGTGCTTTTTGTTCTGATCACCCTCAACACCTGCTTCTGGTTCCTTTGTTATCCCTATGTGAGAGAGATGCACTCTTCATTACAGTTCACATGTTATCTGCACTAACAATTATTATTGTTATAGTGTGCAAGCCTTAAGACAAAAGCCACAAAACTCTAGTTTGGATTTCGTGTGGTGTTTAAGCAAAATACTGTAATAAATATCCTGTTCCACAAACCTTTCCCGAGTCCACCTGGACTGGGCTAGGATTCATGAATCAATTGGTCAAATGTGTATTTGTTTTCTCTCTCACTTTCCTGTGTTACTGTATACATACGGTGATATATATGGCCAAAATATGTATAAACCAAAAAACACATTTCTAAATTCAGAATGATTAGGGTGCTGGTCCTCCCTATGACTGTTAAGTGTGCACTTGATATTATGATAGCAATGACCTGCTATCATTCAGAGATCGGGCTTGTTCAAATTCCTCTCAGTGGTGTTTCGGTCAGGACTTTGACCACATGAACCAAGTTTCATCCACACTAGACTCAGTACACCACTCTTATGGACTTCTACAGGCCTGCATTCAAGGTATACATTTGATCAGTTCTTGTGTTCCCTGGGAATCAAACCCACAACCTTGGTGTTTATAGCTGCTCGCTCTACTGTTTCAGCTACTAAGAGGCTTTATATCTATATAACATCCTCAACACACTGGATCCACACTACCTCTAGTAACGCTTCAGAGTTGTATTCGAGGCCAAGCATATCCCATCATTCATCATGTTCAGGAGCTCATGTGTGCCAAAATCATGGCATGAGGAAAACTTGTAGTGCAAGTTAAATTAATTATAGATATTACGTGTGATTTGGTAGTAAAACAGAATGTTTCTCACTGTATTGGTGAGTATGTGTATTTTGTAAAATGCCTCTAAATTAGAAGTATAGTAATTACTAAATTGTCTTCTGGCAAACAGTAGAAGCTTGTTTTAAAGTGCAAATGATTGAAAACCAAGATGTGAAAAGCTCTGTAAAAATAACCCATCGAAGCTCCATTTAATAGCACAAATCATTACTGACTCTCACCCATTAATATCAGAATTATTAAACATGTGGAGAAAAACAGCATAATATATGTCTTACTATATATTCTGAAGACCCATCTCACAGACCACAGTATTCATGAGAACTCGGTTCACAGTGTTTAATTATTTATTTTGTGATCATGTTAAACCTCCAGCTGATTTGTCCAATAACTCAAGGATGAAGATGTAAAACGCAGGTTACATTTGCTGAACAGAGTAAGCGGTGTCTCTCAATATGAATATAACCATCTTATGCTCATCTCAGTCTGCAGCACTGCTGATCGCAGCTGAAGATCTCCGGCGGGTCAGAACATCATGGGACGAAGCGAGAGATCAGTGCTGGACACCTACTGTAACTCACTATCTGAATACTCCCTACTGGGCCACAAAATCACGGTTTACTAGCACTGTACAACTAGTTCATTTCATTTGTTAAGCATTGTGCACGAGAAAAATGTTACCCAAGATTCAGAAGATCTCCAACACTATGAATTTCCTTTCACTTCCCTTTCAATAAAGCACTGAAAGAACAAAAAACACAAAAAAAACACCATTCAAAAAAAAGCACACTCAACAAATACATCTCTTTTCATTAGAAGAAAAATGATTGATATACAAATATAAAGTACATTCTAAACACCTAATTTCTTTTCAATTGTTTTGTGACAAAACAAAAGAAACAAAAGAGTGGCCATTTCTGTAACTTATCAACGGTAACATCAACAGACAACAACACAAATGGGACAAACAAGTAGATGGTCCTACAACCAGCATGAGGAAGTTAACTAGTGTTGATGGACTGATGGCTTTATTAACGTTGGTGCTCTTTGTTCTCCTCACTGAAGCATTAAGCCAGACTCCGCTGACGAGGTTTAATTCTTGGATACAACTGTTAAAGAAGAAAAAAAAAAAAAAAACAATTATAATAATACACGCACATGCAGTGAACTCAGTCTTTGGCACATTAGATGATCACAAAAACATTTCTTTTCAGACAGTTTATGTATTTTGCTTTAGTACATCAGTTGGAAATATCCAGTTCAGATCTGCAAACATTGCATGCATATTTTGAAAAACAGGCTTTAATGAGGCAATATTAAAGCTGCTGTATGTAGGATTGACACCGAGTGGTTGAACTAGGTATTGCAGTCCAAATTCAAAATATCGGAGAGGGTTTTTCTTCACCAGTTCCCTCCTCCTCAGATTTGATGCACATGCAGGTTGCCAGATTGACGACACCAACACTTTTGAAATGAAATACGCTCAAACATATCATGGTACTTAAATACATTATTTTTCAAAGAATAACTGACTGTAGCATTGTTTTTCAGATAAGCAAGTATGTTAACTTAGCATGTTTCTTAAATATCTGCAAACATATTATGGTATTTTTATGCTTTAGTACTGTCAAAATCTTACATACAGCACCTTTAAAGTCATTGAAGTAAACTACAGTGCTGAGGATTGTTTTCTGTATTTTTGCACAACTGGCTCCACCACATTAAATTACAACCTTCTTGAGTAAAAAACATAATACAAAAAATCTTTCACATTTTGAGACATTTCTATAGTGTGAAAAGGGCAATAATTGGCTCCTCCCCCATTATCATCTGAACGCCCCTGCAGTCATTTCTGAGAGTCCCGTGTGAATGTGTGCACGCTTGCAGAGCCTCTGAGGCCGTCACTCACCCCCAGCAGGTTTCGGGGGACGTATCCCTCTCGGCTGGCCATGTGCACCCACCACCACTCGGTCTCGTCCTCGTCCTCCCTGCGCACCACCGTCATGCAGTCGCCCGCTCTGAAGGCCAGCTCGTCGTCCTGCACGCTCTCGTAGTCCCACAGACCGTACACCACCCCTCGGTTCATGATGCCCATCTTCTCCTGGACGCCTGAACAACAGGAGAAACCCAGCTGTGAAACGACACGCACGACCCAGGCCTGAACACTGAGCGCTTCTGAGTTTATAGAAGAGTCTACATGTGTTTATATTCTTCATACTGTCTTCAGAGCAGAAGTGACTGGTGCTCTTTCTCATTCTCTTTCCATGTTTCATGCGGTTTCATATAAACATCACACTTCCATGTGCTCATGCCCGGAAACTCAGGATCAAACTCAGAGCTGACAGAGAGTGAAACAGGCTGGATTTGATTGGTTATGTTAAACCAGTTCTACATCCTGAAGTTTGTGCTAGCGTCGTGTTATGGGCCACTGAAATCATAAGCAAATAAGCCTCAAGATCAGAGCGTTACAGTGCTTTTTCCCCACAGGTTTGAGTGCTGCTGTCACGCATGAGCTGGAGAAACATGGACATGGATTACTGCTTAATGAAACAGTGGAAAGTTATGTTCAGCAAATATAAGTAAGAATAATTCTCTGGTCAAATAATATAGTCTGTAGCCTGTTGTGAATTAAACTGAAGTGTGGACACAGCTGTGGCAAAGGCCTTGTTTAGGATTTGTTAGTCCTATTTCAACTCATTCCAGTTACTCCTAATATTTACAGAGTTTTGGGGACAAACAATGTATCTTTAATTTCACTAAAGCCGCCTCACTCACAATCATCATCATTTCATCATTTCAGATTTGACCTGCACATGGTAAAGTGGTGATCTCTCTCATTAAACACTGGAACTGAGAAAAATGTGTTTATAGTCTGAACTTGGATTCATATACTGCTTTTTCTCTGAGCCTCAGTCCCAGTCTAAGAGAGCCGCTCATCGTTTAGTCAGTGTGGGCCTGCTGTATAACTCACCGTAGAGGAACTGAGAGCACTGAGTGTATCCCTCCTCCATCTCCTCACACTTGTCTGCTGCTGTCTGCATGTCGCTGTAGGTCATGGCAAACACGGCCGCCCCCGACTCCACCAGGAACTTACACACCTGCACGTTATTACAGGACGCGGCGCAGTGCAGGGGCGTCCTAAACACACACACACACACACATGTGGTTACACATCACACACTGCCACCAAAACAACAGCATGACAGGGACATCATCTTTTTTTTTTTTTTTTAAATGGTTCCATAATTTTGCCTGTATTTTATTTTAAAGCTTAATTATGCAAATATGTTAGTCAATGAAAATAGCAGGTGTTTATATTGAAGTCTCAAAGGGAACGAACATGGAGTGTTTCAATGTTGATGTTTTATTTAGTTTAGATATCGATGTGGGAATTTTTAGGCATCGCACAATCCGACTTCAAAACCATTCTTGATCAATTTTTTTTTTTCTTATTAATTAATGAGTGTACTGCCTCTGTGCATTTTTATTAAATAAGTACCTTTTTAAATAAATAAAAATTAATAATAAATCAAACCAACTGTGTTAAGAATTATTAACCAAATAATTATAGTTTCAAAACATACAAGCAAATATAACGTAATAAAGGGGATCAAAGAAACACATTACATGATAAACAAAAAGTGTCTGAAAGTATGTGAGAGTTTCCAGACAGGTGCCGCAGCATTATTTCTGTTTGACTATTAGTGATGGGATCACAGACAGCAGCAGCTCTGACAGGCTGCATTCACACTAATGCACAGAGAATTATTCCACCCCACACTCCTATTAGACATCACTAACATAAAAGTTCAGACAGAAGGTGCTGCTATAAATGACAAGCATGAACATGCCTTTGACTGAACTGAATGTGCATGCAGTGCATTGGAAATGGTGGTAAAAACAGAGCAACTGCATGCTTAGCTTGTGGATTAAACTTGATAGTTAGAGCTATTTTTCAGATTTTCAAATTTGAAGCTGCACTAAACCCTGAGTTCCTGTCTTGCTGTTCACTGAGGAGGCATGTGAATGAACATTGTTTTTGTGACTGTATGACAACGCTCCTCACCATCCGTCACTGTCAGCGGCGTTAACATTGACTCCAAACTGCACCAGGAATTTAACGATCTCAGTGTGGCCGGCACACACTGCGTTATGCAGCGCTGTAATTCCCTCATCATTAGGCTGACTGGGATCCTCAACCTGTAAAACACCCAGTCATCACACCATCGTACCTAAAACACAATCTCACACACACAGTGGAACGTGACTTTCCTCGTAAATGACCCTCTGCACCAGATCAAACTCTCCCTCCAGCGATGAGTCCAGTAACAGAGCCAGAGGATTGAAGTGCACTCTCATGCTGTGCTCGATGCGCTCGGATCCGGCCTTACGCAGGTTCGTCCTCTTACCCTGTACAGAAAACACTTTTACATTCATGCATTTGACAGATGCTTTTATACAAGCCGACTTACATTTATTTCAAGTTATACAGACACATATCAGCAGTACACAGCTACAGAATCTCAAGGTTTTGCCTCTGAAACCAAACCAGACCGCTGATGACCGACAGTCAGACTGTCCAGCAAGATGACAAAGTGCAAATGAACAGAGACTTTCAGGAGCAATTTTAAACATCACTACAACTCAACTGACTAATAAAAACCCATTAAAGGGATAGTTCACCCAAAATTACATTTCTGCCATCATTTACTCAACCTCGTGTTGTTTTAAACCTGTATTACTTGCTTTCTTTTGCTGAACATAAAAGAAGATATTTGGTAAAAAAAAAAAACATTTCTTACATTCCACAGTTCATGTTCAGCCTTTGTAGCCTAAAGGTTTGTGTGTAGTACATTCTATGTTGAATCAAATCAAATCTTTCTTTCTAAAGCTACTTTTTGTAGTGTCTCTTCTCATAACACAATAATGACATTAAATTATCTTAAGGGGGAAATTTCTCAGCCAAAGTTTATGTGCGATTCATGTGCGATTAAGTAGATTGAGATGTTGAGCAGATAGCTGCCACACTGTGTAATTAATTAAATTGAACATTTTAATCACTTGACAGTTTGAGTTTACATTTGATTAACTGGTATTGAAATATACTCATATTATTTAGGTTAGATTGAGTGTGTTTCTTTTTTCCTTTGTCAATATTGTTGCTAATAGTCCTTAATTACCAACCTCTTTATTTTATATGTAATCTAAAGGAGTACATTCCTCATTCTCCCTCTTGTACTGCGATATTAGTTATTAAAGCAGCATAATATTACGCCCAGAGGAGCTGTGTGTCGATGCTACTAGTTTTATTTCGGCTCCCATCATTGGTTCACGTTCTCACTTTTAAATACATGTTATCATACAAAGCCAATGACGTGCATTTTGACATGAAATGTTCCTACTGTGGTCTCGATATAAAACAAGTGCAACCAAAGTCATGTGACTTAAGACTCGTCAACACAAACCCATCTCGACTAGTGGCAGAGCCTACTTGATCAGGCAAACGATGCTTTTAATGTGTTTTTGACTGAAAAAACAGTGCATTTAGTTTTGAGATGATAACTAGATCATGCTGGCTGAGGACTATAATGTACAGAGTATTCAGTATAGTCCAGACTTATTTAGGGCACTTACCGGTGGGGAGGGAACCTGGCCGGTGACCTCTGGTGGCTTCATGTTGAAGGTGTCTTCTGGATTCTCCTGCTCAGAGCCGCTGGGATAAGGAGGAGGAGGATATGGAGGAAAGTCCTCCGAGAAGCTGTCAGGAGGTGGAGGAGGAGGGCTGTCCGGCTGGGGCGGTGGAGGTATCAGTGAAGCATCGGGGTGTGGGGCCGGGTGTGGAGGTGGTGGAGGAGGGATGTCCTCTCGGTCAGTGTCTGGGGCGGCTGTGGACACCGCTGGCTCAGGATCAGGCTGCTCTGGTCCCTCAAGTGACGCTTCATCAGCTCTGTGAGGATCTGCGGGCGTCTCCTCTTCTCCAGGAGGACTCACTGCGGTCTCCATAGCGGCCAGAGTCGTCTTCTGGTACAAGAGCTTCTGGATGTTGGGGCCGCCCGGGCCCTCGGGCTCCGTGATGGAGCTGCGTTTCTTCAGGGGTCTCGGCGCATTGTAGAGTTTCTTCCTGAGAGCCTCTAAGTCGACGTCGCTCTGGCAGCGGTAGGGGTTGGAGATGAAAGGCAGCAGTTTGGTGGGACTGAGAGGTCTGGGGATCCGCTCGCTCTCATGGTTTTCTGAAGCAGATCCTCCAGCGCTGTGGTCCTTCTCTGTTTCTGGGCCACTGGACGAGTCCAGGTACGGGTTCTCAGGGTGCTGGTTTTGAGACTGCTGGCCCGCGGGAGTCACTGGTTTACCATAAACTGCATGAAGACAAAAACAACCGTCAACTGATCAAAATAATCACAAATAATCTTATGCTTTTAAACTGTTTCCACACTTTCAGCCAAGGCAATCTGACACAGAACCACAATATATTTAGTGCACAGCGCCAAGTTTATTAGAAAGCTAGTTTAAGACTCTGATATACTTTCAAGCAAAAGCAAAGAACAAATTGATGGCATGTCATTTTGAATGAAATCAGGCCAAAATTAAGTTTGTTTGGAGTTTGTTTCGGGTGTTAGAAACAACAGACAGCCCAGAACAAACTGGCTGCGTGTTTTTATTTCTTTTTTTTTTCCAGCTTTTCTGAGCTGGTAGACAAGTCAGAAACCTAACTAAATACAAAAAAAAGCTTAAAAAAAACTTCATCCAATGTCCCCTTTACCTACAGTAATATTTATAAACAGAAGGATCAATATTGTGACTAGGTGGTACTTTCATGTTGATCTGACCAGAGGTGGCACTGGCTTATAAACTCTAAAATACAGTGTATTAAATAAAACACATACAGTTTATGGATTTGCTCTCAATTCATTTACCAAGTGTTTTTTGCAGCTGACCTTCAATGATATGACTTCAACTCAGTCACACATCATATTCGGTGGCCTTGACTGTACTAACCCAAACCCAACCGTACCTCAAACTCACAATCTTAACCCCTAACTGTAACACAACCATACCTCAAACTCATTAGTGAAGGGTGGAATTTTCCAGAACAACATGTAGTTACGCAGTAAATCATAGTTTAATGTTAGTAGAGTAGTTAAGGCCATCTCATATAACGTGTGAACTTGCCTACTCTTCTGTTGTTCTGATAGTGTTGCTGCATCTATTATTCTGATGTGAAAGGGCCGCTGGGATGAATCCAGTCGTGTGTGTTGTAGTGTTCAATGATTCACTCACCGCTGATGAAGTTGCTGCCACGGTTCTGGGTCTGGGGTCGGCTCAGTGTTCCCTGCACGCCATGTGGCTGCGTGTACATGGAGTAGATGGAGCTGGTGGTCCGCATCTGGGGCTTGTGCAGGACCTGCCCACCGGAGTCTTTGGCCCCAGGAGGCTCGAGGCTGAAGGGGTATACGGTTGCAGCTGGGGGAGCCTCCTGTTTGGAGGGAAGAGGTAAAGTACCACCAGACTGGGATCCAGTGGGCAGCTGCTGAGCGGAAGGCTTACTCTTCCCAGGAAAGGTACCGGTGCTGAGGGCACCCTTGCCGTATCCCATCTGGCCACCAGAGGGAAGGTTGGCCTGTTTCGGTTTAGTAGGGACTGGAGGAGGAACCTTGACGGTGTTCTTGACAGCGCTCTGAGCGTAAGGAGACGCAAGGTCCTCGCTGCTCTGGTTCTTTCGTAAAGAAGCTGCCGGTGGATCAACGGACTCAAACATGGAGACCGGGCGCACCCTGGGGTCCCGCTTCAGCACGTCTGTGTTATCTGGTACAGGGAGCAGAACAATTCAGAATACATTTAAGCAGAGACTAACTGTGTGTTATACATCCAGTGGGGATGCGAGGTGAAGACGGTCACCTTGGTTTTTAGATGCCTGGGTCACCGTGCGTGGCAGACTGGACGTCCCAAGGTTACCGCCCATCTTCGCAGCGGCTGAACTCCAGTTAAACATCTTTGACGACACCTTGCCTGAATGCAGACATTACAGAGATAATCACATCTCAGTTTCATTCTGATGATAATGGTCACATTCAGACTGTTTAGGAGGGAGGTCCCTTCACTTTTGGGAACATTGTGAGAACATGAGAACACTCTCTCTGAATGAATGGATTAGACAAGCCGGCATACCTGACCACAGACGAAAAATGCTGTCTTTTCTGTAGATTTGTCTATTCTTACAAAGGCAAAATGCAGTAACTGCATATTTTGTCAAAAACTAATCATTTACACATACACTTACACACTGGGCAGACAAAGTACACATTTTATCAATATGTGTTCCCATGGGAATCAGAGCCATGACCTTGGCTTTGTTAGTTCGGTGCTCTACTAGCTGAGCTACAGGAACAGAGTTAGACTGAAATGTCTCTCCCAACAACACGTCTATGCACCACAAGGTCCTTAAAAGAATGAAAACTGAAATCGACACTAAAAGTTCAATATATAGGATCATTTTCTATATTCTACAATGATCATCTCAGTTACTATCGTAACACTGGTTCTCTATGTAGAAAACTAAATGCTATGGGAACACCTCCCAGATGCATAAAAATGAGAATAAGATGTGTACAGTTCATAGTAACTTTCAAATGCTAGCCATCAAGTCTAAGTTACTGTTTTCTTGTAATGTTGTACCAAATTAAATTTGCTATTTTTGTCTCTTATGATAAAGCTGCTAACTGTTCATCTCTGGCTGAATTCACAATATAAAATAATTACAGCATCTCAATTAGATCCCAACTCAAAGATACTGGAAAATCAGATCAACATGGTTTGGTGTGCATGTTTGCCATCTCTACTGCTAGTCTGCAGTAAACATGATGTTTTAGAATTACATAAAAAGCAAAGGAAATAATTCATCTTTAATAATGAGATCACACTTAACAGACAGCCCAGTTCTTTGGGTCGGGTAAACCAGAGCTCTGCAAACCTGAGTCCGGGTGAGTGGTCTTGTCCTGATGTGGTACAGTCGCTGTGCCGTCTGGGTAAGTGTGTTTAATGGCCAGGTCCTGTTTAACGGGGCCCCTGGGCATCGTAGAGGACTGGATGTAAGGACCAACAGCAGCCACACGGGCCGGTCCTGTCTGCTGCGCTGTCTGGCCATCTGGAGGCAACTGGAATAAGAACATATCAGCAGTGAAACCACACACCGATCATAGCTAAACAAGGACACAACGGACTCGGTGTGCCTGGTACTGGTTTGACTACACACATTAAGTGACAGCAGTCTGTCTGTCGAAAATCTAAAGCAACAGTAAATAAATATGGCAAAATAAACAATGTAAGAGCTGTTAAGCACCTACATCCCTACTAGGGAAATGTGTCAACCGGTAGAGATTTTGGACTACTGTCTCTATCGCAGTTACACACTCACGTGACACTGCTGTGCTACATGGTCACAAGAACGTATTGTTTGCACACGTTTTTAAAGCACTGCAGTGATTTTAAGCCATTGAAACACAATCAGCAGCAAAAGAGAACACACATCTTAAAGTGACAGCAGTCTGTCTGTCATCGACGTTAATCAAACAACAAAAGAGAGAGAACCTATCACTGCTTTTGACGAAATCACTTTTGTAACTTTAATAAGAAGAAATCTAGATTTAATTTACACAATGAATATTACGCAGTGTTTTTATACATTTGATTACTTTATACTGTACAATGTATCATTTCTTGTTTATTTGTTCTACTGATCGCTGACTGTTTACTTGTCTTCAGTGACTTGTCTTTTTTTAATTTTAGGCTGATCCTAGGATAATTTTTAAAATTCTTTATAATTGAAGCTGTAGCTTTTTTGTATAAATAAAAATATATATATTAAAAAA
Organism: Cyprinus carpio; assembly: GCF_018340385.1. Lineage (NCBI taxonomy): Eukaryota > Metazoa > Chordata > Actinopteri > Cypriniformes > Cyprinidae > Cyprinus > Cyprinus carpio. Next base: position 2,854,983 of record NC_056584.1, on the reverse strand, counting down.
TCATTGTATTTATATGAAACTTTGTATAAAATGTAAGCACATGCGCTGAAGGCCTCTGTTCTTCAGGATAGTGCCATCTACAGGCCATAAGAGGTACAAAAATATATACCAAAAACCTTTGCTCTGACTAAAATCATTCTAAAATCATTTGATTCTTCTGACTCATCAAACACATTACAAGAAAAAAATATTTTACAACTAACAATTTTAATCTACAATATAATCTAATATAAAATTTTTTTACAATTACACAACAAAAAATTTAAACATTATCCAAAAACTATATATAAGCACTCAAGGTTGAACTATAGTGTGAATATTACAGTCCATTATTCACAATATCACATAGCCTCTCAAAACTCATCATTTATGTTTTGAGAAGGGGAAAAAGCCTATATAAGCCTTTTGCTGATGACTTTATATTGAGTGTTTGTTCCTTCATCATGAGGCAAAAAGTCACTGTCCAAAACCTTTACCCCCTCTGTTGCTCTCTGGTGGAATAAGCTGCCAACCTCCACCACCTGCTGAGACCATCACAGATGAAGACGCTCCTCTTCTGCAAGCGCTGAACCAAAACAACATTTCCTCTGCATCTTTCCCATTCTTGTAGCTTACTTCCTAATCTAGTTGTCTAATAAACCTGGCATTGTGTATTATGACTACTGCTGGCTCTTAGACAAAACTGCTGTGTTCCTCTCCTGTAATGTGCTTTGGATAAAAGCGAACGCTTGAATGTAAAGGAAGACTTTTCACATGAATGTATGGGCCGGTGTAAACAGAGAAAGTGGCTCACGCTCACGGGGAGGTTCTCTTTCTGCTGAAGGGCAGTTTTCTTCTTCCACAAGCGATCTCGCAGCTCACCGACTCGTCTGTCCATGCTGGCCACCTCCTGGTTCCTCTTGTTTAGGTTGTCCCTCTGCTGCTGCAGTTTAGCACTCTGCTCCAGGTTCAAGTTTTTCCTCATCTAGTGAACACACACACGTGAGATGTTTCGAGCAGAGGCCTGAGGCTGTGATGTTCTGCTATCTCTCCCCTGCTCTTACCTGTAGCTCCCTGTAGAGTCTGTCCAGCTCGGCCACTGAGCTGTGGTTACTGTGAAGCGCATCCAGCTGGCCGTTCTTCAGGGTCTCCAGCTGTTTGTTCAGTTCCTCCACTTTAGACACGGCCACTACCAACTCTTTCTGCTTCGCTGCCCCGTAAGCGCCACCTGCTGTCAGAGAGTGAATCTGCGTCTCATTCAGAGCACAATAACTTCCACTGCACAAGCTCAAAATCCTTGGGTCTGAGATGACCACTAGTATGTACACAAGAATATTCAAATGGTCATATTTAGGAGCCTCACACATGACATGCAGGCAACAAAAACAGTTACTGTGGCAACATTGTACTCAATCATTCTCTCGTTTTATTCATTTATAAACAAGGGAATGAATTAGGGATGTAACGATGCACTCAGTTCAAGAGGATTCGTGTCAGTTGAGAGTCAGTTGAGTTAAACGAATCACGATACAGCTGCTGGTGGAGGTTTATATGAATGCATCTCTGAGGGGAACTCACCGTCTTCAGAAAGTTTAGATTATATTTTCTCTGTATAATGCATATTAAAGCAGTATTCGCCACCTGCTGTCAGAGAGTGAATCTGCGTCTCATTCCTGCTCCGTAAGCGCCACCTGCTGTCAGAGAGTGAATCTGCGTCTCATTCAGAGCTTTTTCTGCTCTTCCTCTTTTATGCAGTACAGTTTCACAAAGCAAAAGTCAGGGCATCTGTTTTTACTTCAGATTTTGAAATTATACAATCTAATTTAAATCAGAAACTGCTCATGCTGCATGTATGCAGAGTCTTTGTTTGAATCATGATTAAAATACAGTGGTTGCCTCTAATTTGTGACCCTGGAGCACAGAAGCAGTCTTGAGTCTCTGGGGTATATTTGTAGCAATAGCCAAAAATACATTGTATGGGTCAAAATTATAGATTTTTCTTTTATGGCAAAAATCATTAGGATATTAAGTAAAGATCATGTTCCATGAAGATATTTTGTAAATTTCCTACTGTAAATATATCAAAACTTAATTTTTGATTAGTTATATGCATTGCTAAGAACTTCATTTGGACAACTTTAAAGATGATTTTCTCAATATTTAGATTTTTTGCTCCCTCAGATTCCAGATTTTCAAATAGTAGTATCTCAGACAAATATTGTCATAACAAACCATACATCAATGGAAAGATTATTTATTCACTATAAATGTATAAATCTCGAAAAAAAAAAATCGAAAAATTGACACTTAAGACTGGTGTTGATATTAAACAGAAACACAAAATAAAAAGAAATAGCACATACAAAAAATTCACAAACATATATATATAGAGTTATTTTATTTGTATTATTTATTTGCTTAGGGATTTGTTTTAAAAATTCAATTTAGTTTTATTATTTGACATATTTCAATTTCACAAAGAAATCTGCAGCATTTTGTCTGAGAAATAATAAAATTGCACTTTTTCATTTATTATTGGTCTTAAACCTCTTATGTTCCTCTATATAAAGGAATATTCCTCTATCTGTAGCCTTCTTGGAGCACGCAAACGTTTCTGGAAATATAGGTTTAATAAGAAGATGGACCTTGACCGGAGAATGGTGTGCAGTGTTTAGAAACACTGCCAGTGAATGAATTTATTGATGATTGTCAAATGAATCATTCGTGGCTGCTCCAGTTTTCTTAGAGGAGCTTGCTAACTTTTAGTTATAGTTAACACACACACACGATTAATGATTACGCTTTGCATTTGTTCCTAAGAACATTAAAGAAATTACTGCATTCTTATATTTAGAATCATTCTGTGCACATCTTTATAAACGAGGAAACATTTGTAATCAACGGTCAACCAACTGTCATACAGAGAGCGCTGAATGCATCACGAGGAAGGCATGGTGTACTTTGAAAAGCTCTTAATGCAGACCTCACTTTATCAGCAGCAAGACTGCTGGAGATCATAATGAGCAGCGCTGCCACGCTCACCGAGTTTCCCATTGCTGAGGCGTTTCTGCTCCACCTGTCCCTTCAGAGCTCGCACCCTCTTCAGCTGCGCCTCCTGTTTCTCCACCGCGCCCCTCAGATGCTGCAGTTTCTTCTGCTGCGAGGACGTGTGCAGATGCCTGGGCTCCTGCTGCTTCAGGAAATGCAAGCGCTGCTCCTGCAGGACAGTGAGAGGACACTCTTTCACTGACCACCTGATGCACAGTCAGCGCTCACTTCTGGAGCATTTCCATCATCACAAACACGCACAGCATTCATTTGCAAAGCCAACACTCACCACAACTAAAATTATTCAATTTAAACTACAATTATGTCATTTGCATCCTAGATCTTATATTTAAATAACAAAGAGAAGTATCTATATTGTAATATCCATAGTTATCATGAAATAAAATTACTTACAGTATATTATATTGTGAAATAAGACTTTGGTTATATCTCCCTCTAGGGCTGTCACAATGGCTGAAAAACTAAATTCTAATTTAAAATGCATAATTTCAGTAAGGGTGAAGAAAAGCTTTCGGCTTCTCTCCTGAGGCCACAAGAGGGTGCTACTAATGCACGTTTATTCAAAGCATAAGATAACATGACTCTGAAAAAAGTGCATAATGTTTAAAATAATGTTTATAAACTAATTATAATTAAGTTGCTTAAACAACTATAAACAAAACAGCATCATGCATGTATGCATAGTTTAAAACAAAGAGCCGAAAGCCAATCACACAGAGTACATTTTTCTTTTAAAAACATGAGATGCAGTGGCATTGGGGGAAAAACTCACCATAAAGTCTCGAGATATGTTTTTTCAAAGTTGACCTTGCATTATTAATACATGGCTTTCTAAACATGCGGCTCTATTGTACGAGACGTGAGTGCATCGCTGATAGATGTCCCTCTAGAAAATGCGCGAGCCGCGATATATGAACGGCTTGGTTTCAGTTTTGACGTAAAGATCTTCTCCGCATTGATGTTAAAATGTGGATTTTTATTTTAAATTCGACAAATATTAAAAATATTACAAATATTTTTTGACAGCCCTATCTCCCACTGTATTTTTTCAGCCCTACCTAGTGTTGTGCTCTCTTCCCATCCATCTCTAATCTACTCAGTCATTTCCCCCTGTTCTGAAGTGTTTTCCTGTACCTTGGAGGCCAGGAGCTGCTGCTGCGTGTCAATCTGACGCTGCTGTCTGGAAGCCATCTCCTGCAGCTCTGCCAGAGTCATGTCCATCAACGGGCTGCTCACCTGCGCACACAAACATCAGGCTCTGAAATCATCTATTTCCTGATCGACTAGACTGCATTCCTCTCGTGCTTTCAGAAGTGGGAGTCAAACACCTGGATCACGTTACACAAACAAGTGCAGGCAGACTCACTCCATTCTCCGGCCGTCCGCCTGTGGGCTTCTTGACTCCGTTCCTCTTCTGATTCCAGCTCCTGGAGTCTGAAACACAAACACAAGCTCGAGCACCTGAGAGAAAACACCTGAGCGCAAAGCCTGAACGATGCCAGCTTCCATTCAGAAGCTCTGCTTACAGACACTGATGAGTGTGACGCATTACTGTAATCAGAGCATTTATTAGCTGTGGACTGACCAGGATTTTGTCAATACACATAACACCGTAACACTTTTCTACTCAAGCTTATGATGAGCTCAAACTTCACGTCAGTGAGTCAGATGTTAATTCAATATCTGAATATTTTCTCTGGCCCTGCCACAAAAATAAATTAAAAATAAATAATAATAATAGTAGTTGATTTCATTGTTTTTGACCTGTTATCTTGTATTCTAATAAATAAGCTTATATGACAACAACATTTTAGATCCCAATTCAATTTTACGATTCTCCATTCCAATTTATATAACGAACAAATATAACAAATATCAAGTTCAAACATCATTAAAAACAAGTGAACAGTCAGTAAATAAGAACAAATTACAAGCAACTGCACAAATAAATAAATAGAACAACGATGAGACAAATTAAAGATGCTTTAGATTTTTAGATTTGTAGGTGTTCAAGTGCAGAAACTGAATACTTCAGTGTAAAATAACACTGCATATTCTTCACTTCATAATCTAAATATACAGATTAATCGTTAAACTTAATTTACATTAAGGACACCGACAGCAGTTGGTAAACTGGAGTCGTTAGTCACCTCTTCTTGCGCTTGAATGTGTTAAAATCGCTTTAATGTTCAGATTGGCAAGGTGTGTTTGTCTGTTAAAGTGCAAGAAGACGTGAAAGAGAAACTCAGTTCAGGGTTCAGGAGTTCAGGAGTCATTTTGATTGTAACCCACACGGTGACTGCACTTCTGTGTGTGTGCATGGCTGAGATATTTGGCTCTAGTTAGTCTGCAACAGAAGTGAATATAGCAGTCCTCTCCTGTACTTCAACAGCAGGAAATGCTACGGTAAGAGCATCGCTCTGAAGCACGGGTCTAATGTGTCGCTCACCTGTCAGCAGGTTGGGTGATCTGCCCTGACGCAGAACGAATCGAACCTCGGGCCTCTCCTGTCCCCACTGCAGCAGCAGATCCATCATCTTCTCGCTCTCGCCGATCGCTCGCTCTGCATTCATCGTCACACACACACATTTAGAACCCACATCGCACCGGTTTAGTATCCAGTCAATAGCACTATCTATTTATAGCACCAAAGCCGTAACAGAGAGAGGCAGCTGCTAGCAAACTGGAACCGATCTCCATCTTATTGATTTTTGTGCAGAATAATCTTCCCCAGAGCCTCACACAGTCAGATGATTCCTCTGCTGTGGAGTCTGATGTTGGTGTAGCAATGCACTTCATGTGTACAAAGATTAGACTGCTGCGTGGTTCTACGTTGAACATGTGCCTCATGTTCTTTGAATGCAGAGCCATCTGGAGCTCTAGATCCGACCGTTCTGACTAATCAAATCTACTCTGAAAGACACTGATGGCCTGTTCTTCTGTGAACTCTCACCTGAGCCTCTCCACACTTCAGCCAGGTGGCAGCTGGCGTCCCCGGACTCCTTACACAGCTCCACCACGTCACGGCACACAGTCTCGGGTGTGATGGGCACCTCCGTGAAATGCTGGTCATTGTTACTGAGGTACACGGTCAGGAACATCTGGAAACACAAGCAGAAGTGGAGGCCGAGAGGTGGATCAATGACAGCCTGACGGATGAAGCACGTCTGTAATACATTCATACTACACTATACGGAACAAACGTTTTAACTGGTCGTGATGTACTTATTCAACACCTGCTGAGAGAGTATGCGATTTCTGACCCTCCTACTTCATTAATACAGTTAATATTCCTCCAAATAATACTGGAAAATCCACTGTGATGGTTTTGATTGAATAAAGTCATCATATTGTAAAGACCACCAATACTGTACACAATGTAAAAAAAAAAAAGACCAGTTTCTTTTTTTCTTTTCTTTTTTTACTTTTAATGAGATAAAGTGTTTGTGTGTGTGTGTGTGTGTGAAATTTTTTTTTTTTTTGATTGCTTGCAATTATATTATTATAAATTTGGAAAATAAGGATTGCTTGCAATTATATTATTATGAATTTGGAAAATAAACATTTAAACACTATTTAAGTCAATGGAGAAACTCTAGAGTGACTGACAGACAGACAACACAAGATTGAACCCTTTAAATTGTATTATATTGTCAGGACTGAAGCTCAATAATGTCAATAAGGGTTTTCAAGATATAATGCGGAATTATTTTACTTACTGATTCTTGCTTTATAATAACAACGCATGTGACTTCGTGTAAATCGACGAACATTAAATAGAAAAAACACCCGACAAATCTACAACAAATATACATTCAATATATATACAGACAATATATATACAGTATTTTCCTCTTCTGTAAGTGAGAATACTCACCGGCATCATTTTCGCGTCGCGAGATCAGGATCGACGCTTTTCACCGACACTTCAATCCGGATCGGACTGTACGACTGTTTACAGTCTAAATCGAGTTAAAAAGCCAGGTAGATGTCCGGAACAAAATGTCCAGTCCTGTAACGTTCTTCTTCTTATTATTATTGTTGTTGTTTCCTGTAATGTTATTAGATGAAAGAGTCCCGAGGGGCGTGACGTCAGAGGCCTTCCCAAACTTTCCTTCCGTGAGAGTTCTTGTTGGCGAACATCGGACGACGGATCACGAATACCTTTAAGTGTTTTAATTACCGCGAAAGCATTCAAATGTTCAGATTCCCAGACAAGTTCGCGTGGAAGTGAGTTTTCCGCGTCTCTTATTGCAGTTGAAAGTGTTTTCCTCTCGGTCTCTGACGGACGCCTGTTGCTGGAGAGCGTGACGTCACGCGTAGGGAACTCCTCCCCCTGGAAAACCTCGAGGAGCTAGGGGCGGAGCAAGATGACGACGAAAACATTTTTGTGGTGAAGTCGTATAAATGCAACGAGAAAACAAAGTTCGAAACTTTAAATCAGTTGAACCAAACCGGTTATAAGCGCTCGAGTCGATACTCCGCTCGCCGGGACTTCTGCTGGTAAAGTCGTATAAATGCAACGAGAAAACAAAGTGTTGTCTACAATATAAATACCATTAACCAGAAACCATCAGAGCTGGGTAACGTTAGGTTACTTCAAAACTGTAATGCGTTACTGATTACAAATTACATGACAAAAAAAAAAAAAAATGTAGTTAGTTACGTAGTCCATTACATTAAACATTTTAGGTAAACTCTAAACTACTTTTTGATTGCTTTTAGATTACTTCTGACCTAACTCGTTTATCATATTGGAAATAAAACTATAACCATATACAAAAAAAAAATAAAAATGTAAATAAAAAAAAAAAAAAAGCTAATAAATAAAACATAAAAAAGAAAAAACAAAACACAAAATTTTAAAATAAAAAAAAAATGAAAAGCTAATAATTAAATCATAAAAATGTAAAATTAAAATAAATCATTTTAAAATAAAAACAATGAAAATAAAACACTTACTAAAAAAAATAATAATTTGTTTAAATGCATGTCATGTAAACCACCAACGTCAGAGAACCATGAGCATGCACATGTGATACTTAGTTATCAGCTTATTACCTTTAAATCTCATGGGGCATTTCAAATAAATATATTAGATGAAAAAGATTATTATATTACACGTAAATAATAAATAATATGAATTTGTGCATTTGAATGTGTTTGAAAGAAAAAAGCCTTCCAAAGACATAGTAATGCATGGTTAAATAACCTACCGACTGAGTGATAATTCAAATAAACATTAATGTGTTCATTAGTAGTTGAAGCAAAGTAGAAATGTTGAGAAAACACTTCTTAAAATTAAAATGATTTTTGTAAATCCAGTGATCAAATGCTGTGTGGCCTCTCTCACTTTTCTGTGTAATTATAGCCAGCTGATTAGTGACTGGTCTTTGTTTGAATGTCCACAAAACTAGAAGACTTTCTGAAAGTATATAAGTAGTAGGCTATTTTAGAAAGAAACGTTTAAAAGTTGAAAAATAGGAATTATAGGGAGAATCAATAAATTATGAATATATATATATATATATATATATATATATATATATATATATATATATATATATATATATATATATATATATATATATACAGGTCCTTCTCAAAAAATTAGCATATTGTGAAAAAGTTCATTATTTTCCATAATGTAATGATAAAAATTAAACTTTCATATATTTTAGATTCATTGCACACCAACTGAAATATTTCACGTCTTTTGTTGTTTTAATACTGATGATTTTGGCATATAGCTCATGAAAACCCAAAATTCCTATCTCAAAAAATTAGCATATTTCATCCGACCAATAAAAGAAAAGTGTTTTTAATACAAAAAAAGTCAACCTTCAAATAATTATGTTCAGTTATGCACTCAATACTTGGTCGGGAATCCTTTTGCAGAAATGACTGCTTCAATGCGGCGTGGCATGGAGGCAATCAGCCTGTGGCACTGCTGAGGTGTTATGGAGGCCCAGGATGCTTCGATAGCGGCCTTAAGCTCATCCAGAGTGTTGGGTCTTGCGTCTCTCAACTTTCTCTTCACAATATCCCACAGATTCTCTATGGGGTTCAGGTCAGGAGAGTTGGCAGGCCAATTGAGCACAGTAATACCATGGTCAGTAAACCACTTTACCAGTGGTTTTGGCACTGTGAGCAGGTGCCAGGTCGTGCTGAAAAACAAAACCTTCATCTCCATAAAGCTTTTCAGCAGATGGAAGCATGAAGTGCTCCAAAATCACCTGATAGCTAGCTGCATTGACCCTGCCCTTGATAAAACACAGTGGACCAACACCAGCAGCTGACATGGCACCCCAGACCATCACTGACTGTGGGTACTTGACACTGGACTTCAGGCATTTTGGCATTTCCTTCTCCCCAGTCTTCCTCCAGACTCTGGCACCTTGATTTCCGAATGACATGCAAAATTTGCTTTCATCCGAAAAAAGTACTTTGGACCACTGAGCAACAGTCCAGAGCTGCTTCTCTGTATCCCAGGTCAGGCGCTTCTGCCGCTGTTTCTGGTTCAAAAGCACACGCCTGTGCACGGTGGCTCTGGGTGTTTCTACTCCAGACTCAGTCCACTGCTTCCGCAGGTCCCCCAAGGTCTGGAATCGGTCCTTCTCCCACAATCTTCCTCAGGGTCCGGTCACCTCTTCTCGTTGTGCAGCGTTTTTTGCCACACTTTTTCCTTCCCACAGACTTCCCATTGAGGTGCCTTGATACAGCACTCTGGGAACAGCCTATTCGTTCAGAAATTTCTTTCTGTGTCTTACCCTCTCGCTTGAGGGTGTCAATGATGGCCTTCTACGTTGACCTCTTACCCATGATTGCGATTTTTGAGTAATGAACCAGGCTGGGAGTTTTTAAAAGCCTCAGGAATCTTTTGCAGGTGTTTAGAGTTAATTAGTTGATTCAGATGATTAGGTTAATAGCTTGTTTAGAGAACCTTTTTCATGATATGCTAATTTTTTTGAGATAGGAATTTTGGGTTTCCATGAGCTGTATGCCAAAATCATCAGTATTAAAACAATAAAAGACCTGAAATATTTCAGTTGTTGTGCAATGAATCTAAAATATATGAAAGTTTAATTTTTATCATTACATTATGGAAAATAATGAACTTTTATCACAATATGCTAATTTTTTGAGAAGGACCTGTAGTTCCCTTTGTTTGTTTCTTGCTTTATAAGCCCTGACTTCTCCTTTAGTCTTTGTCCGTTCTTGTCTATACTTTGATGTTTTGTGAATTTCCTGTGGATTTATTTATTAAAAACTGTTATTGTTACTTCTTCTTCGCCTCACTCACAACAACCAACCATGACACCCAGCACCATTAGAATCTGCTCCACCACTGGAGCATGTTTCTCCCTCTTTTGACTAGTGATGCAAAGTCCGAATCATTTCTGTCAAGATCACTATCGTCAAGGATCACTGACAGTTAGCATACAGTTTGGATTGGTGGTATGGTTCTGTTCTGGGCTAGAACTCCCTGCGCATCCATGCAGCCTAGCATGGATAAGAGCAGGGAGAGCAGCGATAACCCCCCAGGGTGAACAGAACTAACATGAATGTATTGCAGATATCGTTAAACTTCAGTAATGTAATGGACACATTTTAGAATTAGTCTGATTCAAAGGGGAATCAGAAGGCTGAATCCTGACTGACAGGAGGAGTTGGGGATGGAGGAGGGAATTAGCTATTGAGCATTGCGAAAACTGCTGATAATACTGAGGGACCTTATATATGAATGCTTAGATAGAAGTCGTATTCCCATAGGTAGATGGGGATCAGCTGAGAGTCAGCTGATACGAGCTTGACTAACGTGACTTGTCTCACGCTTACGCTTGATATCTGCGAACCGGTTCTTTCTGGACAGATTAGCTCATTGAACCGGTTCAAAAAGCTGATTCATCGGTTCCTGATGTCATCAAGCAATAACATCTCTATGCATTTCTTTTCTAACAACTCAGTGCAGTGTTGTATCAATGAAAAATTTAAATAAGTATTTTGACTCAACACATAATGAAACATTCAATAAATTAAGTTATTTGTGTGAAAGCCTATTGCTGATTATTACCATATAATTCAGTTAAGTTACTGGTGTTTGTGGTCACAGTTTCATTCGCGGATCCTTTATGTCAGATATGACTGACTGACAGATCAATATTGACATGCCTACAACTTGGATAAGATTCCTAATAAAGAATGAATAAACCAGTCTTACAAACTCCTTGATTTCCTTCTCAAAAAATTAGCATATTGTGAAAAAGTTCATTATTTTTCATAATGTAATGATAAAAATTAAACTTTCATATATTTTAGATTCATTGCACACCAACTGAAATATTTCAGGTCTTTTATTGTTTTAATACTGATGATTTTGGCATACAGCTCATGAAAACCCAAAATTCCTATCTCAAAAAATTAGCATATTTCATCCAACCAATAAAAGAAAAGTGTTTTTAATACAAAAAAAGTCAACCTTCAAATAATTATGTTCAGTTATGCACTCAATACTTGGTCGGGAATCCTTTTGCAGAAATGACTGCTTCAATGCGGCGTGGCATGGAGGCAATCAGCCTGTGGCACTGCTGAGGTGTTACGGAGGCCCAGGATGCTTCGATAGCGGCCTTAAACTCATCCAGAGTGTTGGGTCTTGCGTCTCTCAACTTTCTCTTCACAATATCCCACAGATTCTCTATGGGGTTCAGGTCAGGAGAGTTGGCAGGCCAATTGAGCACAGTAATACCATGGTCAGTAAACCATTTACCAGTGGTTTTGGCAGTTTGAGCAGGTGCCAGGTTCGTGCTGAAAAACAAAATCTTCATCTCCATAAAGCTTTTCAGCAGATGGAAGCATGAAGTGCTCCAAAAATCTCCTGATAACTAGCTGCATTGACCCTGCCCTTGATAAAACACAGTGGACCAACACCAGCAGCTGACATGGCACCCCAGACCATCACTGACTGTGGGTACTTGACACTGGACTTCAGGCATTTTGGCATTTCCTTCTCCCCAGTCTTCCTCCAGACTCTGGCACCTTGATTTCCGAATGACATGCAAAATTTGCTTTCATCCGAAAAAAGTACTTTGGACCACTGAGCAACAGTCCAGTGCTGCTTCTCTGTAGCCCAGGTCAGGCGCTTCTGCCGCTGTTTCTGGTTCAAAAGCACACGCCTGTGCACGGTGGCTCTGGATGTTTCTACTCCAGACTCAGTCCACTGCTTCCGCAGGTCCCCCAAGGTCTGGAATCGGTCCTTCTCCACAATCTTCCTCAGGGTCCGGTCACCTCTTCTCGTTGTGCAGCGTTTTTTTGCCACACTTTTTCCTTCCCACAGACTTCCCACTGAGGTGCCTTGATACAGCACTCTGGGAACAGCCTATTCGTTCAGAAATTCCTTTCTGTGTCTTACCCTCTCGCTTGAGGGTGTCAATGATGGCCTTCTGGACAGCAGTCAGGTCGGCAGTCTTACCCATGATTGCGGTTTTGAGTAATGAACCAGGCTGGGAGTTTTTTAAAAGCCTCAGGAATCTTTTGGAGGTGTTTAGAGTTAATTAGCTGATTCAGATGATTAGGTTAATAGCTCGTTTAGAGAACCTTTTCATGATATGCTAATTTTTTGAGATAGGAAATTTTGGATTTTCATGAGCTGTATGCCAAAATCATCAGTATTAAAACAATAAAAGACCTGAAATATTTCAGTTGGTGTGCAATGAATCTAAAATACATGAAAGTTTAATTTTTATCATTACATTATGGAAAATACTTTAAATATAGTATGCATGCACAGGTTTAAATACACCTTAAAAAATGATAAAGAATGAATAAACCAGTCTTACAAACTCCTTGATTTCGCAAAGCAACTTTAAATAAAGTATGCATGCGCAGGTTTAAATAAATTGTAAATTAATAACAGTCATAATAAGTATATTTCCAGTACACACTTCAGGCTTGCACAGTACCGTCAACTCACTCAGAATCTTCGGTCATCCTCGGCAAACTTCACCACCGCTCATTTGGTTCTTGTTGAGTCCTCGGTAATCCTCGGCAAACTTCAACAGTTGGTTGAAATGGCTCATTCGGTTCTTTTTGAGCTTTACGCGCCACCAAACCTGAACTAAATTCATTATCAAAACAAAACAAAAGCTCGATTAATTTCAATTTGTGAACCGGCTTGACCAGTTACTTCCCAAGAACTGGCTCAAAAGAACAATTGGTTCAAGAACCGAACATCAGTACTTTTGACTGCTCTGGAGCTCTTCATTGTAGCTATAGAGTCTCTCAACCAGAGAATCTATCCATGTGCTCATCCTGGGCAAAAGGGCCACAACTTCATGTCTAACCATGGCCTTGGAGGATGAGCCATTGTGGTCTGCCAATACACTGGTTACATAGTAATCTCCTGAAAACACCCTCCTCCATTTCCAAAAGACTTTCTCCTTTTTACTGAGAACATCCAGACCTATCACTTTACCAGCTTTATCTCAATACACTCACCAGATCTTCCTCTTGTTCCATCCAGACTCTGCGTTCTTCCAATACCACCATGCCCACATGTGCTGGACTCCCCTAAAGGCTGATTTATACTTCTGCATCTGACATACACTGTAGCCCATGGGTGGGGAACGTTGATCCTGGAGGGCCACTGTCCTGCAGAGTTTAGCTCCAACCCTGAAAAAAAACCCTGTGTTTGATTAGGGTTGGAGCTAAACTCTGCAGGAACACAGGCCCTCCAGGATCAATGTACCCCACCCCTGCTGTAACATCTACGCCGTAGGCTACGTGTTGGTTTTAATTTATACTTCGCTGTTGTCCTCGTCGATGTGCAATTACACATGCAAATTTTTGAGTAGAAAATTTCTAATTGAGCATACTTGTGAAGAAAAGAGTTTGAGTCATTCCTACAAACACACATTCTTTGTTTTAAACAATGAGCTTAGCTAGTTTGCTAGTATACCAATATAAGATCATTCAGTAGTCTTCACCAAACACACATTCAAGGAAATCAAATCAAATTCAAATCAAATAACTAAAAGCATGTTAGCTATATTTACATAGTTTTTGCCACCTGGGTCACCTCTCCTCGAACTGTTCACTTTTTTACGAAGGTGAACAAATTTGAATCAATCTTGTTCTTCAACCTTTTCCAGCACTCCGACTTTTCTAACCCTAGATTAGCTGCGATTTCTCGCCACAAATTATTTGCCATCTGGGAGTCCATCTGGGAGTTTGATGAAGAGGTGTCGTACAGAAGGATGTATTTTCAGACTTCCTCGGCCATTCGCTCCTCAACTTGGTCCATCTTTGCTTTCACTGTTGTTATGTCACAAGCAGAAATGCGTAGGAAATGCGGCACTATTGCAGATTTTTTTTTTTACCTGAAGGGGAGGGGTTGTAGGGGTTGTAGCTGACCAATCACAGTGCTTGTGGTCCACGTAGAATTGACACGTTGTTACATTTCTGGAGAGGTGCTTGTCAGGCTACGCCGTAGGCTAAGCATGATATGCACAACCTATGATGAAGTGACGGTGTAGTTTTGACACAGGAGTATAAATCAGCCTTATCTCTACTAGCTACAGAACTGTCCACTAGCCAGTTATGGAGGTTGTGCCCAAGTCTGTCTCTCCAGTGTTCATTGACTGTTTCCACTGCAGCATCCCCTAATCTATCAGCATTTCTTGAGAGTCCACCTCCTCTGTTGGTTCCCTGTGGCTTGTTTCTTGCTCTGCTGGTTTTCCCCAAAATTTTTTATTTATTTCATCAACATGTCCCATTAGGGGCTCAGGAGAGCACTAGTAATCCAGATTTGTGGGGTGGTGGGGATGTAGTGCGAACCCGCTTTTCCAAATGAAACCACAATTGTTTGATTGGGTGAATTTAGAGGCCAAGGCATTGACAAAAATTTACCATCATGTTTCCAAACCACTCCTTGATTATTCTGGCATTGTGGCATTTTGTATTATCCTGTTGATAATAGTCACTGGCTATTACCACAGTTGCCATGAATGGGTGCTCTTAGTCCACAACGATGTTCAGATACCTGACAGATATCAGGGATTGTGCTAGTGTGATATTGGGGCCTAAAGTGTCACAAGAAAACATCACACACAGCATAACACAGCCGCTGCTGGCCTGTGTCTGCCCAACAGTGGTGCCATAGCCTCTGTTGGCAATCAGTGTATACGCACTCAGCCGTCGATGTGATGCATCAGGAGTCTTTATTTGTCAGACCAGGCCACTTTCTTCCAATCATCCAGTCCAATCTTGGGCCCATTTCATGCATCATTGGTGATGGTGTGCAATTAGGATGGGGATCCGGCTGAGTTGTCGGCTACGTGGTCCCATACGCAGAAGGGGGTGATGAACTGTGTACTAACACATTGCCCTGGTCACCACTGTTGCAGCTGCTGCACTCTTAAACTTACATTAAATAAACTTTAATATTTACATTAAATAAAAGTTGTTTACAAATAGCTTATAAGATCAACTATCATCAGAATTGTTTGCAAATTGCTTATAAGATCAACAATAACTACACTACTGTGGTTCAAGTCCTACCTCTCTGGTAGGTCTTTCAGGGTGTCTTGGAGGGGTGAGGTTTCTAAATCACAACTTATTGCTACTAGGGTTCCTCAAGGCTCAGTGCTTGGACCACTTCTCTTCTCCATCTACATGTCGTCATTGGATTGTGTCATTCAGAAGCAAGACTTTTCTTATCACAGCTATGCTGATGACACTCAAATCTACTTCTCATTCCAACTAGATGATCTGACGGTAAATGCTTCCATTGCAGCTTGTCTGAGAGACATTTCTAGCTACATGAAAGACCATCACCTTCAGCTTAACTTAAGTAAAACAGAACTGCTTTTGGTTCCAGCAAACCCATCATTTCATCACAACTAGGGGTTGCATAGACTAATCGACTATTCAACTTCAATGCTCAACTATGACGCTTTAAGCTTGACGTCGAGTAGTCACTGGTCCTATAGAGGGTGCAAGAGGATAATAAATCTTTGAAGGACTTCCAAATTTACGCTCCGTTTCCAAACAGTTAAAATGACAAATAAATGTATATTCCAAAAGCTCCACAAGACATGTGTGATTATATTACTGGATGCTCGAAATTGAACAGGAGAATGCACATTCTAAACAGCTTGTTGTACAGGTGAGTTAATTGCTGTTTTAATTGAATGCACTCCTGCACTGTAAGGCAGATACATAGGCTACAGACAGTACCTCGTACGTCACGCACAGATCGCACACGCACAGAATCATTAACCACAACACAGTGGGAATAAGTGTTACACAGTGTAGTGCTAAGACCATCTACACAAACTTGCACTTGACACAAGACGTAAGTCTAAACGCTGAAACAGTCTCACAAATGTAATGAATAGTGCAGTACATATCAAAAAACAAACCCCAAGATGTGAACCATAAGACAAACATATTAAAGGGGTCATATGAAGTTGCTATAAAAGAACATTATTTTGTGTATTTGCTGTAATGAAATGTGTTTATGTGGTTCAAGGTTCAAAAAACACATTATTTTCCACATAGTGTACATTATTGTTTCTCCTCTATGCCCTACCTTTCTGAAATGTGACGATTTTTACAAAGCTCATCGTTCTGACAAGCGAGGTGTGCTCTGATTGGCCAGCTATCCGGTGCATTGTGATTGGCCGAATACCTCAAGCATGTGACAGAAATGTTGTGCCCCTTACCATACTGTGATGCGTGTCCCAGCGCGATGAGACAAAATCAATAAAAACCCATTATAAACAAGGCATTTCTAGCATCCAGTGGGAACATAATTACTGATTATAATGACTTATACTGTCTTTTTACGCGCTGCGTTGCATTGCGCCACGTAAACATAAAATTAAGTCTGTATTTGTGTTTAGAGAAACAACAAACAACAAGCACTACTCTACACTGCTCAAAACTCGCATTTGAATCATCAGTGGCACATTCTTTAAATATGAAAATGTACTTACAGGCTTTGAGTCAACATTATTTGTCAGAACACCGGCATTGTAGGCTATTCTCACAGGAAACAGTCCTCGTCCTCCGTAAAATGCGCTGCACACATCTGAATACTTGGGTTGAACTGTTCTGGAACAGTGTTGTTAATACAACTTAGTTCTAGTTGTGTCCTCTTTGGAAGGTAAAACAAAGTTAAACAATAGTTTCGCTTTCACAATGAAACACACAGCGACTCCACAACTTGGCGACAACGACAGAAGCAATACTATAGTGAGAATCAAATTTACGCCTTCTTTCTTTGCGTGAACATTTGGGGCGGTGTCATGCAAATCTTTCCACACAGTGACATAGACATGTGGGGGCGTGTTTAAACGAGCCCATTTAGAAAGGAAAATACTAAACTTAACTTTTATAAACAATATCTCTTTGGGTTTGAGACTTTAGTCTTTGCAACTTTAGGGATCTTATCTATGCACAAACAGCTTGCAACACTCCAAAGAGAAAGGAAAACTTGAAATTGCATCATATGACACCTTTAACAATCAATCATTACTGAATAGACTTTCAAGGCTTGACTGAAGGCACAGAAGTGAGTGAAGTCTGATGCTGATCTGTCTCACTACTCAAGTAGTGTAAACAAACATTTTATGGTTTTAGTTAGTGTAATTAAGACATCATATATGCTTAAGTTTTGTTTCCACATTTTCTTTTTTTAGTTAGCTTAAATGTTTGGTTACTGAATAGTTATGGAAAATGTTTGGTTTTGATTATTTCTTTGTTTTGGCGACACTCTTGTTTTCCCCTCTGTGTTTGTATTTTCTTGTTTTATTTATATGGTTTGAAACATATACACTGCGCTCTCACTAATAAATGACACTCATTAGTACAACAACAACTGTTTTGAGTTTTTACGAAGTAGACCATATTAAGAAATGCATGTAACCAACTGTAAGAAACTTTTGCAAAATTGTTTAATTTTAGCCACAAGGGGGAGCAGTGGAGGAATTTGTGTGAAGAAATCAGATGGTAAATGTGGAGAAGTCTTTTCAGCATGTCCTTTTGTCCAGAAAAATCTTTCATTAAGATGGACACATTGTTATTGTTAGTGTTGCTGACACTTTACACTGGATGGATATGCAACATGACAGGATGTCCCAGTCTGTCATAATACTTATTCATCATTAAAATATGATTGGAATGTGCACTACTTTTTTGAACATGCTTAATCCTTGAAGATATCATTTTTTATGCTTTTTGTTTTCAAACAGTGCTATGGAGAATGTCATAGATTTTGGAAAGCATGTTTTCATTAGGGGATTAATTTACTCATTATTCACACATTATTCAGTATATCCATGATTAGACCTTTTGCTAGTAGAGTATGAGTACAGCCATGAAGTGTTGGAAGCTGACAAAGTCTTACATTCCAAAAATCAAATGTTACTAAACAACATAGTATGATCTCATTGCATTCATTGTTATAAACTTTACTACAAGGAAATAACACCCCCCCTTTTAATCAAAGTGTAATGCTGAGACAATCAACATTTATGTCCAAACAAACAAGAGCTCTGTTCCGATGGCAGATTTTCATTGTTATGAATTCGTTATGCTCACAGGATCTCCTTCAAACTTCAGCCAAGCTTTGGTTTTCAATGAAGAAGTCAAGTGGCAAAAAAAAAAAAAAATCCTCCTCCATGCTTTCCACAAAGGCTCTGTCATTTTGCTCTCTGCATTTCTAACCTTCCCCCATCCCAAAACATGATTATACACTGCTCTTTTGGGGAGGGGAGGGATGGTGGGGGGTGTGGGCACACTGCCTTTCCCCAATGGACCCCTCCCCGGGCCACTCTCTTCACAGGGGCCTTAGCCTGAGGACGGGCTGCGACGTGCCATGTGGGGAGGCCATCGCTGCGCCGTCTGTCTGTAGGGGCTCCTGTGAGCCTGAGCGAGGGGAGTTTAAGGTTCTGGCAGGGGTGGGGGAGAGCAGGGTTTGATAGGGAGGGGTGTGAGAGAGGGTAGTGGGTGGGAGGAGTCCGGGAACTGCTATTTGTAGATCCTTGTGATGGATTACTGCCGTGTGTGTGTGTAAGAGAGGATAGAGATTTTTTGTTCCTGTGCTGTTCCGTATCCCCCTTTCTTCAGGCAGACAGCAGAGCGCTGCTGAGCAAAGCAGTGAGGCAGGAGCGCGTTACGCACAGAAGCGCAAAGCAACTCCTCCAAGAAGAGGAAAAGGAGAGTTTGTGCACAAAGTGAATCGTGAGAGCACGGGAGCCGCTTTTTTTCTTTTCACGTTCTGGAAACGGGAGAGCACTAGCCTAACGTGCAAGATCATGCCTGCAAGAGGAGGACACTCTGTAGGCAGACTGGTGGAGGTGTGCATCCAGATACTGCTGCTGTGCAAGGCTGCCACGGCATGCCCTGCGCTCTGCACTTGCAGCGGCACCACAGTGGACTGCCACGGACTGAGGCTCAAAACCATGCCCAGGAACATACCCCGAAACACAGAGAGGCTGTGAGTAGACACTTTACGTCCATCTGCATGTGTGTGCCTGCATGTGGGTGTTTGGCGGGGGGGGCTGCATTATTACCAAGAGCAATTGAATGAGAACAATAGCTCAATGAGGCACTGCCGTCCTGGACAGGTACAGTCAGATGTTATCTGCATGGATGCGTCCGTATGTTGACACATGCTGCGGGAGGAGGAAAACTTCCTATCACTCTTTCAGATGTTGAGAACTTTCCCTTTTCCTTTCACTCTTTTGACCAGAGTCATTTTATAGTCTCTTTCACACTTTCAAATGAGATATAGTCACTGAAGGAGCCTTGCTTCCCTAAGGTTTAGTAAATGTTACTCTTAAAATAGTTCTGAGGAAACCTCTGATGAATTATACATGTCAGAGAAGCACCAGAACCATTTTGAAATTTGAAGGAATTCACATTTGAGGCATGGCTTAAGAGTGATTATGTATTACTCGACTGATCGGCTAATAAAGACAGAGTGTCTCAGTACTTTTACAGGAACAGCCATCAGTGTCCACATGGAAAGGCTGATGGTTGGGGGTGGATCAACAAAACAATTCAATTTGCACTTGTCATAGGGTGTTTCTATCAAATACCGCCTCTTGGATGTCTTTGATGGATTCTGTAATGACTATGTGTTCAGGAAGTGTGAAAATCACACTTCAACCCCCGTTTCTCTTCACCCCACAAGGTTTCCCCATTAACCTGCAGTTCAGACCTAAAACACATGTTTACAGACCATCACCAAATCACCAGACAAACATTTTCTACCTTTCTGCCTGGGAATGTGGCTTATGTAAAGTAGTAGTAACGTAGTAAAGGTGTGGAGAAAGCTCACAGGGGTTACACCATTAACACAGTGCGTGTAAAAGTGAACGCCCCCCTTAAGCAGCTCTCTCTCAGTATGAGTTCAGTACTGTTTAATGTAGACAGATTTTTTCATGCTCTGAGACGCATCGGCTCTTTAAATGAATAATCTCAGTCATTTTATATGTACCCTGCATTCATCTTCAGACGTCCAGAGACTCGACCCTTCTTATTTTATCTATGCTAGCACATCTATTTATACACACTTAGAAGCTGCTGTGCCTGAGATCAAACGGCGCCGATGTGTCAAGAGTGAGTGATCTGATTGAGAATTCTCTTTAAACTGCAGCGATCGCTCAGAGTATTGGGCCGCTCGTGTATCAACTCCAGCTCTGATGTGCTCAAGAATGCAGGCCAAATGTCCCTGTGTGCTTCCTACTGATTGCTTATTGATTGTCTTGAAAGTGGACGGCAGCTCAGACAGAGAAACACTATAGGCTCTACTGCTGGATTCCGGTGATAAATCTCATAACCAATATAAGATTAGCTTGTGAATGTAGAGCTTTTATCTTGTGAGAGGTCTTTGTGATGGCAGTCACATAGTGGCAGAGATGGTTATGACCATGTGCTCTGTCTACTGGGGAACGCACGTAGTGCTGCTTTGGTTCCATGTTAGTTCTTAAACGTCCTAAATTTAAAGGGTTACTCCAACGCAAAATGAAAATTTTGTCATTAATCACTTACCCCCATGTCGTTCTAAACCTGTAAAAGCTTTGTTCATCTTCAAAACACAATTTAAGATATTTTGGATGAAAACCGGGAGGCTTGTGACTGTCCCATAGACTGCCAAATAAATAACAGTGTCAAGGTCCAGGAAAGTATGAAAAGCATAGTCAGAATACTCCATCTGTCATCAGTGATTCAACCATAACGTTATGAAACGACGAGAATACTTTTTGTACTGTAACAATCCAAAACAAAACAAATTTATTCAACAATTCCTCTCCTCTGTGTCTCTCCAAATCAGCGTAGTGCCATTTTGGCAAATCTGAGCTGAACGCAGGCAGCGTACGCTCTTCTGTGTCAGCCGCGCGGCGCCGATGCGCTGGTGTCTTTCAAACCAAAGCATAAATACACGTTAAAAAAAAAATAAAAAAAAAACCTTGTGGCACGGCTGACACAGAAGAGTGTAAGCTGATTGCCAAAATGGCACTATGTTGATTTGGAGAGACACAGAGGAGAGGAATTGCAAATTATTGAATAAAGTCATTTTTTTTCGTTTTCTTTGTGTACAAAAAGTATTCTCGTCGCTTCATAACGTTATGGTTGAATCACTGATGGCAGATGGAGTATTCTGACGACCCTCACCACAAATACCTATAACCAGACACTGTTATTTATTTGGCAGTCTATGGGACAGTCACAGGCCTCCCTGTTTTCATCCAAAATATCTTAAATTGTGTTCCGAAGACAAACAAAGCTTTTACGGGTTTAGAACGACATGGGGGTAAGTGATTAATGACTAAATTTTAATTTCGGGATGGAGTATCCCTTTAAGGTCCAAATGGAACAGAGAAAATTCAATAGCTTGTGATTCTGTGCAAGTGAAACCAATGCTTTGGCTTTCCCATAATGTCAGGGTGGCCCTTGTGAAAACCTCTACCTGAGAAGGTACCTTGCAAACCATTAAGAAGAATTGGGCTGCTTGATGGATCAGACTTATTAAATCTCCATAACTGGCCCACCATTAGAGCATCAAAGGTTTCCATGAACTGTGCTTTGTTTTTTCCTCTCTTTTAATTCTTTAGCTGGATAACGAGCGGTTGCTCATGTTTTTTTTTCTCTCCCTAACTCAACTGTGTTATGGCAGAAATGGTTTGGCACTTTGCCAGTAGTAGAGTTTTCTCTTTAAACCCACATCACAGTCAGGTTTTTAGTGGTCTGAATGAACTGTAATGGGCACTTTATGTTTTACTCATTCTGTGTTCATTAGAACATAATCGACTGTGCTTGATGCCTTGCATACATTCCTTTAAGGTTTAGATTATAGAGAAGCAGTAGGGTTTTTTTAAGACCAATTATACTGCAAAATCAAGAATATTGTTTCCTTTTTACAGTGTTTAAATGGAAAATGTTTGTATACTACAATTTAGAGTACTGTATTTTTTTTTTCTTTAATGTACATCACTTTTGTCTACATTGTAGTTTTAAAGAGGTTAAAAAATAAATCAGACTTGAGGTAAACCTTAACAAAGTGATCAAAGTCACAAGTGTTTTCACAGGCGTATTTTAAACAAGAAGACTACTAAAACTAAAGTACTATGTAATATTAGTCATTTAAGCTGCTCTTCTTTAGACAACAAAGCCTTCCTGGCTAGAAATACTCTTTGATCATAAGCAGTGACCTGTGAGAAGGGTTTATTTATGGTAAGCACATATGGTTAAAAGGTTTCACATTTTTTACACATTTAGTTACACATTTGTGTAGTGCGTGACTTTAGTGTTCATTGATTGCTAAAACCTGTTGGTGCATTTGAACTTTCCCTCTTACAAGTTGCAAATAAAATAAAGATCAATAGAGTATGTTTTGCAAGACTTCAAAAAGTTCATGATTCATTTACAATAATGCAAGTGTTACTTGCAGTTTCTTTCTCATCATTTGTGAAATTTACTAACAATATCCGAGTAAAAAGTCATTCCTACACCAGATATTGTTGAGTCTCCTGAAGGGATGTGAGACCTTCATCAGGCCTAACTACCCATCACAAAACTTGGCTTAGCACAATCATCTTATAAGGATTTCTACACCTTGTATTAAGTGTTTAGGTCAATCTGATTGCAAGTACAACTAAAGTTCAATGGAAGTGACCAACACATTTGAGCTGAATCTTACTTGTAAGACCCAACAAGTGAACTCAACTCAACGTTACATAGGTTTTCATGAATGTGGGAATGTCACACAGCAAAACAAATATAAAGCATTGCTCTTTTGAAGAAGAACTACACTAGAATACATAAAAAAGAATATTTATAACAGAAATAATAGTTTTAAAACAATATACTTGCAAGTGCAAAATGAAAACAATAATACACAGAACATCTACATATCAGGAGATCCGGCCGTGACTGATGAATAGCAGCCCATTATTTATTTGGCTGTGCCTGTGCACCTGTGCATACATCTGTCTGCAATCTCTCCGTCTCTGTTTTGCTGCGCTCCCACGAGTGGTCATTAGAACCAATAGAAAGTGCATGACTTTGTATCCAGTATTCATTAGAGATTTGTGCGAGTGTGTGTTTCTCTCAGTGATTGGGGAAGAGGTTTACAGCAAAAAAGAAACACATGTTCCCAATAATGAGCAGACATTTGCAAAGAACCCACGCAGTATTTTTCAGCAGCTAACATCTATATGAGATGGAATCATATTGATTCACATTGCAACTGTTTTTTGTCTTCTTAGTTGTTCTTGGTTATGTTTTATGAGTTAATGTCCAGTGATTCTTGTATTGTTATAGTCGGAAATTTGAAAAGCTGCAGTGTGTGTGTGTAAATACAAATATTTGGTTTCTGACACTTGTTGAGCATGTCATTACAGCAATGCTGTATCTATACCTGGACTGACAATAGATTTACCCATAACTTATGTTTCTTTCCTTTTCTTTTCAGGGAATTGAATGGAAACAACCTCACACGCATCAACAGAAATGACTTTTCTGGACTCAAATATCTTCGAGTTTTGTAAGTTGTTATACACGTGATATATCATAATTCTTTCTTTCTTTCTTTCTTTCTTTCAAATGCATGTAATACAGATGCTTTTTTAAGTGTTTTTTTTTTTTTATCTCTGTTGGACATCTTCAAACTCTCAAGGGCAGACAAATATCCTGACACTGCATTACAGCCAGTTTGTCCTAAATGTCTTTCCGAGGGGACTCTGTGTGCAGATATTTCAGCTTTTACACTGCTTGTGTAGGCAGAGCAGTGCTGTTCAACCAAAACACAAGCATGGGCCCTACTATTGAACTAAATCACATCAAAAAGGCACCATGAAACTATTTATCAGCTCTATATTTTGCAATGTAGGCTTCTGTAAAACAAACACTGAGTGAACAACTCGCCCTCTGTTTGAAAAAAATAGACATCTATCAAACTAAATGCAATGAAAGTCCCACAAACGGCTCTTCATTAAGATGATTTAAGCAGTTTATAGCTACCGTATGAGGCTTTTTTTGACTTCCTTTTGGATGTAAATGTGCTCTTTCCTCCTCATATTATTCTCTTGAAAACGGAGTTTGTTACTCAAGTCAACATCCTATAAGCATTTTAGAACTCAATTCAATTAAAAAAAAAAAATACCCTAAACTTCAAGAACCTCACATAACAAGCCGCTAGTGAGTTGAGTGTAAAACAGACCTTAATCTGCATGAAGCTCACAAAACTCCTATTTTCAGAGCTTCCTCTCACGGTTCATGTGGCAGTGGTTTCTGTCTTCATCCACAGTCAGCAGCTCTTTTCCTGCTCCACTCCTCGAATCTCAGTCGTTTCCTGTGATTTGTTCTTTCTCTAAACAGGCAGCTGATGGAGAACCAGATTGGGACAGTGGAGCGCGGAGCGTTTGATGACATGAGAGAGCTGGAGAGACTGTAAGTGTTCACTGAAAACATATTCTGTGTGCTCAAACGCCCACTTACTAAACTGTGGGCCTCCATATCAAATCATAGCCATGGTATAAAAGTCATAGCAATAATTGAAAATGATTTTAGGCAAATGTCTTGTATGTAAATTCTGTATTGTACATTTTAAATTCCAAAAGTTGAATAGTGTGCATTTCTGTATTCCTGACGTGTTTAACATTTTTACTGTAAAACAGATGTTAAATGTTTAGCCTTTATCTTACCTCGCACTCGACTCTTTCACCATTAAGCATTGAGAAAGCCTGCCTACTTTGATTCTATTGGTCATCTCAATCATTTTGACACTGATAATTGCTGATAGACCGCTGAAATGGACTATATTATACTTTTATTTTAAGAGTAAACACTTCTAATAAGTATAATGTATCTGGTAGCACGGCAGAGGCTGCATTTTCTTCTTACATACATTTATTATTTATAATATTAAATGTATACGTTGAATACATTTACATAAGAGCAAAATGAATACATGTAAAATATATGAATATAAGAGGAAAAGGTAAGAATGTATGCATATGACAAAAATGTATGTGTGAAAGGAGAATATAAGTGTGTGAGAGAACCAGAATGAATTATGGCTTGTATGGCCCTCCATAACCGCGAACACAAAACAAAGAGAGAACTTAGAATTAGTTTAAGATTGATTTAATTTACAGACAGTGCTGTGAAGCTAAACTCACACTCATTCTTTCCATCAGCTCTAGATGTGTTGTTTTGCTATCATTTCTAAATGAGCCCGTGGTTGTGAACTAATTTGATTGATTTGAATAGTTTCCAGCATTCTTCAGGATATTTCAGGTTTTCTGTCATTATCTAAAGCATCTTATTACAGGTTCAGCTCCCCTGAAGGAACCAAGGTTAAACATTCAAAGGCTTAATCAGCAATTTTGCATCATAATCATGGGTCTGTAGATCTAGTGCTGTGCTCAATCTGTGAATGTGTTTGTTTCTTCTTTTCTCAAAGACGTCTGAACAGAAACCAGCTTCACCAGCTTCCAGAGCTTCTGTTCCAGAAGAACGCGGCTCTGTCCAGACTGTAAGTCCTCGCTTTCTGCAGTTTTCTGGATTGATTTTCAAGTGATGCGTATACAATGAACTGATGATTAATATTCCATGATGCATTTGTAAAATAATGTAGTTAATATGAGTGTGCATTGAAGCAGATATCTTACACACAAAGGAGAACAAACAGTAGAACCAAACCTGAGAACTCACCTGACAGCCGTTGGAAAAATGTTGATGGTAAAATAGTTGGATTGTCACTGAGTGTGTGATAAATCAGCTTATTGATACCTGCGTTGTCACCTGATTGTATTTTGAGTGGTTTTGGTGGAAGGATGGAGGATGTTTCTGTCCTGCTTTGGTTCAGGAGCTCACAGTGTGCTTAAAGTGAAAAATGTCCTCAGTATTCATATATTGGCTATGTCTAAACTGTGTCTAAAGATTATAGTTCATTGATCCTCTCAGTGAAGAGAAACTCTGCCGTCTGCAGTCTGATCATTACTCTTTGTCCCTGTTCCCTGCCTTTCAAGGTGGATCTTTATGTTGTTGCTGTTTTTTTTATGATTTACGTGGCTAGTGAGAGCAGCAGAGACTCCACAGACCCATTTGAGGGAAGCCAGAGAGACATATTTAAAAAAACACGCTGAAATATTCAGAGCGAGTGGGACGTGGAAACGAACAACAGGGAGAGAGAGATGAAAAGAGGACAAACACAGACAGAATTCTCCATGTATGTACAAGAGATTCTATATTTCGCTGTCATCCATTATTCATGGGCAGGAGAGGCTCTGTGAAATATTCACAATGAAGAGCATCGGCAGGAGTGACGTCTGTGTGTCTCTGTGAGAGCAGGAGAAACAGCCTCCCTCTGGGCTGACACACTGCACAACCATCTCTCGCTCATAATAACCCTGTTAAACACGCACTAGCAGAAATGATGGAGTAATATGACATGCATAAGTCATTAGGCCATGTTCTCTTAAAAAAAACAGTAAGCAATCGGGAAATGTTTTCAGGAAAGACATCTTTATTCAGTGAGACGATAAATAAATATTGTGGCACTGATTAAGAATTAAGCTTTAACTAAAACAAAGGAATTAATAAATTGTGGCTACAATTTGAACAAAATTTAGGGATGAATTAATAGAATGAAGGAACAGTTTCTTAATTCATGGGAAATAATTCTTAATTAGTGGTCATAATAAACATATTTTTATCTGCATGTCACGTGCGAGGCTTCGTACAAACTTTCACGGCAGCAGCAGTGTTTTTAATGC
Organism: Cyprinus carpio; assembly: GCF_018340385.1. NCBI lineage: Eukaryota > Metazoa > Chordata > Actinopteri > Cypriniformes > Cyprinidae > Cyprinus > Cyprinus carpio. The sequence continues at coordinate 2,827,648 of NC_056584.1, read as the reverse complement.
CTTGTAAATGCATAATTAAATTCATGATATTTTCATAACGATCTCTTAATCTTTAGCAGAGAAGTGAGTTGAACTGACTCTCTCATGAGAAGTGAATCAGACTAACGCTCCCGTGTGATTGGCTGTTGACTGCAGATGTCACTATTTCAAGTGCACATGTTAATCATAAACTCTGGATCAAACCATGATAGAGAACATTTATAGCAAGCATTGTGAACCTCATCTAAAATGAGATTTGCTTGCTTTTGTGAACTCTAAATGTTTTTCTAATGTTCCCACTCAGTTCTGTGCACGTACAAATTGTCCACATTTGAAGTGTTTTAAAACCTTTTTTTTTCATAGTCATGTAAACATTAAGGGAACATTCCATTTTATTATTTTGCAAACATTATGAGAACATTACTTTTAAATATTCTCTGAATATTCTAAAACTAGTAACATTAGTTTAGTTCTAAAACTTTAGTAAGCTTTAGTTCTAAAACTAAATGTACAGTACTAAAGTACTGGGATGATTTTGCGTGAACTATTCTCAGTACCATTTAAAGGGTCGCATTTGCACCGACAGTATGTATTAGGAAGTGACGTAAGCCAGTCGACAGCAACGTCATTTGTGCGCGGCTTTCAACAATGAAAACAAAAGAAGAACAACGTTAACTACAGGAGGATGGGTAGGAGCTAATTTGGTTCTCAGAAAAGGCAGTTCCTGCAGTGCAAAAACGCCAAAAAGTGGGTAGTTCCACAATTAGTTCTGGTACTATGAAAAGGTTCCTGTGGTGCGAAAGGCCCTATTTAAAAAATTTTGACGAATGTTCAGCTAGAATGTGAACATTATTTGTGAACATTATTAAAGACCAGAGAACTTTGAGCGAATGTCTATTAATGTTACTGGAAGAACACTTGTCCATAACTTGTTCAGAACGTTAGCTGGGAAACTACTCAAAAACTCGGACTAGCTTCATGCCACACGGAACCATTTAACAAGTAACAACATGAAAAATTAGGCCTTTTTGGTATGTTTGGGGACATTGTTTTGAAGTCAAAGAAATGGTTGTTAAGGTCTTTCGAGATTGATCACTATATCTGGTGTGATGGAGTTGAGTAATTTGTAGTTGTGTAGACATGCATATTCTGTTCACTGGTGTATTTGTGGCAGTGAGCACAGGTGAACCCTGCAGAGACACACACAGCTTTCCCCGGCTTCTGGAATAACTGTGCCCTTGTTCTTGGCCCAGTTAGACAGGAAAACGGTGGCTTTGATTCAATTCACCGGTTTGATTTTAAGCCAAGTACGCATGACAGTAATTGAAGAACGGTTGCTATTGTTCCCAATGTGTTTCATCCAAGCATTGTGATATTCTGCGATGTAAGATCCTGTCTCTGTACTGTACGCTGAGATGATCAAAAGTGCTCGCCGAGGTTAGGTGATGTTATTCAAACTGCACCATACAATCCTGTTCATATAGAGCTGGAATGAATCCAGGGGAAAGTTTCCACAGCCACTCGCTTTCAGAAGCCTGTAAAGGTAGATAGTTGAAAGCTCTTGCGTCGGCCTTCTTGGCTGAGACTCGATGGGAGAAATCTGTTTAGTGCCTTGGATGAAACTGTGGCAGGCGTCCAATAATTAAAATCAATCCTTCCGCGTAGCACAGTACACGTCTCTGTTTTACACATTAGCATGTAGACCTGCACGATGTGTGCGGTTTATCTGCGGTGTTTAGCAGAGATCAGGAGCAGGAATGGGAACAGTATTACCAAATCTGAAATCATGGCTTTATTCTGCTAAAAGTAGATGGAAAGACAAAGATTTTGGTAGAATTTCTTAGTCATCATATTCATCTTCATGCAAAAGCAGCAATATTTGAAATGCATTCACTTCACCAGGAATGCAGAACACAAATGCAACATTTGCTTATAGACTGACTACGAGAAGTAAGGATTGTCCGACTTGACAGCTCATCTACATTCACGGCGAGTCGTTTGGCATCTCAAATGAGCCAAGAGTGATCACCAAACATATAAGCAGCACAGATCCATTCTGTTTGTCACTGAGAGGGGAAGAAGCAAGGACAGCATGTCTTCTGGAGCGGCTTTGGACACATCAATCATATTGCTGCTGGGACTATGTGGAAGCTTTATTCCCATTTGAAATAAGAGTGTGGACTGGATGTTTTATGAAGGACAGTCTCTACAGTAAACTCTCTCACTGCATCGCCTAAAACTGTCATCATCTTTCTAAAACCAACCCTTAAAACACACACACACACACACGTTTGTTTCACCATTTTAGTGAGGAAGCCTCATAGACTTAATGAGGCTAATTATATTTTTTTATGGCCTAACTCGACCCCTGAAACATAAAAACATAAGATTTAAATAGAAGCATGAGTTTGTTGAACTCATAGTTATGAAGTTAGTGAGTTATGAAGAAGTGAGGTCCTGTCAGTATTAAACAGCTTTCACTATACTAGTGAGGACATGCTGGAGTCTAATCAGACCTGTACACACATTTTGATTGCTTTTGTTTAAAACAATGGCCTGTGTTTATTAATAGTTTGTCAGTTAATTGAATGTTTACTGTGGATGATTTTGCTGATGGACATTGATATCTCTTGTGCCTCATGAGTTGAACTACTTTGCGTTGAAGAGATTTTCTGTTTCTACGTTTTGTGATCTATGGATGAATTTTTAAAATTGATCAGTTGATTGATTATCAAAATAGTTCTAGCAACACACTGAATCCTATAGAACTTAATGCGATGATCATAAAATCAGTCAGTTATGGAGATTTGTGTTTTAGACTGATTTTATGGAACAAAGGATGCAAGAAGTGGAAAAACACGTTTTCAGTTTCAGTACAAAACATTTCTAGTTCAGTTTTGTTTAAAACTGTATTGGAAAATACAATAAAAACAAATGTTTTATAAACAAGATAAACATAAAAATAAAATAAAATATAAAATCTACACTCCAAAATCCACTTAATGCCTGCAATTAGAAAATATACACTTTGCTTTATTACTCTCTTTATTGGAAGGCAGTTCATACATCTATTTATTTATTATCATTTTTTTAAGTAAAACATAGATTTTGGGTCACTGTCCTAAGTTTATATTTAATTTTTCTTGCCATGTTATTGTTGCCATGCATCTTTCCTGTTTTAGTCCTAGCATGCTTTACATTAGATTCTTACAGACTATCATAAAATGTTCCTTGCACAAGTAGTTTAAATATAGGTGTAACTTCATGGTTTTTTAAAAAAGCAATAATTAGAGGACTTTTCTGAATGAAAGAAGTGCACTGCACAAAATGCTTTTCTTACTTAGTTTTCTAATATCTAAAAATCCTTAAATCAAGAAGGATTTTCGAAACAAGTAAAAATGATTGTCTTGTTTTCAGAAAAAATCAAGCCAAAATTTAGTGAGCTTTTGCTTAGAACAAACAAAATTATCTTATTTCAAACAGAAAACAAGATTATTTTGCCTACCCCATTGGCAGATTATTAAGCTTGTTTCAGGCAAAAACTCACTTACTTTTGACATGTTTTTTTCTGAAAACAAGACAATAATTTTTACTATTCTAGAAAATCCTTCTTGATTTAAGAATTAAAAAAAGAAATCTAAGTAAGAAAAACATTTTTTTCAGTGTGGAGCTGTTCATGAACAAATAGTGTGTACTGAATACATTTCATGTCCATGAACATCTTTTGTTTTTATAATTTTAAAATTTTTTGTTAAAATTGTATATTTTTATAGTATGATATATATTTACTTCAACTAACCAATCATTTCAATCAATCTTCTTTCACTAACTAGTCAATCAACCAAACAAACATAATTCAAACCAACCACTCATACATATATTATTTTACATTACATTTTTTTTTTTTTTAACATGAACAGGTTTTTAAAAACTTGTGAAGTGAGAAATTTAATTGCTAAGCAAGTGTTCTGTGAGAAGAGTAAAAATTACAAGTGCTATTCTGTAAGAGAAGGTTATGAACTAACTTTTGGGCAGTACAGATGCAGTTCGAGAAATGAGTAAAGGAGAACCCAGAGAAGAACATAATGAGTAAAGGAGAACCCAGGGGCTTTCGAGGGTGATATATGGAAGAGCCGTCCCTTCAGCCCATGTTTCTAAGTCAGTGCTATGCCACCTCTTGTCTGAGCAAAAGAGACTGGCTTTTACTCGCGCTATGGGCTTTCCCAGGCTGCCATTGTCCTCGGTCTCCAAGCGATAGTCCTTGTAATGTCACCAAGGAGATCGGGGACCTGCATGTTTGATTTTGGGTCAGGCGTGATAAAGAATGGCACAATGGGGCCTGGCATGTCCTGAAACTCCTCTGCCATTTAGTAGACCATTCTTCCCCCTCTCGCATCCTTCACGGCCATTATTATGAACACTAGCAAAGAGCGGCTCAGAGCGTGCTAGCAGAAGGTTGGTTAGACCACCAAAATCTTACAAAAACATGTGCAGTGCACGATCACCACATGCGACTGGTGTCACTGACTGGTGGATAAGGAGAAGTCCAGGCAAGCGCAGACTGTGGCTCTTGATCGTGTCTCAGATCTTTTATAGCCTGTTCCCTCCAGAATTGCACTGGAGGTGTTACAAGTGCAAAACGCTTAGAACTCAAACAAGACTATATGTGAAAGCACAACATTTCTCTATAATCAGTATATATCTCTCTATGATATATGCATCACTACAGCAAATATTCTCGTCTGTGTGCACGTTTCCATCCGAAGGAGAGCAACTATAAACCCTTTATAATCATGATTTGTGCCTTAGTTCATCACCTTCAGACTTCACAGCTTCATGAACGGTGCACTTAATGAGTGGATATGAGAATCTCCATCATAAAAAATAAATAAATAAATAATAATAAACATGTGCAATGTTAGTTCAGCTTGATTTGCAACATTATCAGGTGACCCAACTATAATCACTTACATTATGGTAACATGGCATATAAATTCAAACCTATCACTTAAAAAAAAATAAACATAATAATAATTAATAAATAAAAGATTTTCCTACTTAGTATTTTTGTCTAGTTTTCTACTATAAATATCTGAACATTCTTGAAATTAAGATGCATTTACTTCAGAAGCAAAATTACTTACAATATTATGTCTTGGTTTCTGAAAAATGTATCAAAATTGTGTTAGTTTTTGCTTAAAATAAGAAAAAAAAAAATCTGCCAATGGAGTAAGAAAAATAATCTTGTTTTCCCTTTGAATTAAGATTGTTTTTCTTTATTATTATTTTTTCACATGGCATTGCAGAGCAGCTATTGTTTTAATTAGACGTTTGTTTTTTAAATGCACATTTGAAATAATTTTCCAAATGAAAATAATTAAATAATATGCAAAGGCATTTCAGTGGTGAAAATGCATCAATAATTTTTTAGAAGTGTTCATTTGTCTCAGATAAACATGGGTGAGAGATCCGTTCAGATTGCATTTAATGGACTTGCACTCCATTGTGCTCCAAGGCTTTCGGTAAATTACAAACACTTTTCATGCTACTTAGATTACAGTGCTTTTGGGAAATGTGCTGCTTACATTTGTGTAACATTCAGTTAATGTTTTGGGAAATCCAGCCCTTGTTACTGTCAATTCACAAAAATGACGTTTGTATAATATTTTATTTAGGACAGCCAGAGATAAATTTTCGAGTGTGTGCATCTGCTGAACGTGTGCTGGATCAGGCACAGTGGAGGCAGCTTTATAATTAGTTTTTGAATGAGAGTGATCATTGCATTAGAAAATATAGTTTCTAACATTTAGTGATAGCATACCTTCACTTCAACTCTAAACCTGAACCCAACACTAACCCTAATCAGATCCTTAGCCAACGAGGAAACTTTTGGATATGTATACAGGGTGCTCAAACTCCATTATTACTTTCTAACAAAACTGTGAAAAAAGAGTTTAAAATAAAAATGCCTTAACTTCAAGAAAAATGACAAAGGAAAGACAACACAGAGAAATCAGGAAGAGTTGAGTCTTTTGTTGTATTCACAAGAGGTTCATGAGAGATCAGTACGTGATTTAGAAAAATTGTGAAGTTTTGTTCTTGTCAAATCTTAGTCTCTAAACTGTAATTTCTATTTTTAAATCTGATGTGTGAAAGGTGTGACATCTGTGTGGAAGATGTTGGTCTGTGAATGGCTGCTCCATTCATTTTGGATTTGTTACAAAAATGTGTGATCCAGAGAAACATCCTGTCATCAAATATAACAGTCTAGAGATTTTAAATTCTCCACTCCATTGTGTACAGAAAATATGCTCTCTGAGTTATTCTCTATGTGAAATCAAGCTGTTCTACAGATGTTACTTATGTGCACAAAAAGGTCGGAATAAATGGTTATGACTTTTATGGACATACTTTACAGACGGTTACAGTCAGTATCATTTTCTGTGGGTCTTTAGACTTACATACTATCCTGATGTCTGTTCACTTCAGCTGGCCAATCAGATATGTCTAATTGTGTGTAATATGTATATTACTGCAGTCTAATACCATAATGTTTCTCAAAGCAGTTGCGGCCCTAGAACAAAACCTTGGGGGATACCATACAGTTTTGGTCTAGAGCTACACATTTAGTCATAAAAAGCTAATAAGTCTGGCTAACAAGTAAAGTGATCGATCACAATTTATTAACAATTTATAATTTTAATATATTATATTATAATTATGAGATCACATCCTGGTTAAGTCCACAAAGACTAGTCATTTTAGATTTCAGATTGATGCCAACGAGTGCCAACGTTGTGCCCTCAATGCACAATCCATCTTGCTCTCAGAGGCTGCATAAAGGCAGTTAATTAGATTAGAATTTAATGGATTGAGAAAATGTTTTCCAGTTAATGCATCATATGCATCAATTGGTTAGTAAAAAAACAACCAGAAGCTCAACCATGCTTGTTTAACATGTTAAAAAAAACTCACTGGTTTTTGTGCATCAACCACGTACAGTTGTGCTTCTGTTTACCACATTTGATGAACTCTATGTAAATGTGTTGAACAGTGTTTCTGTGTAAATAAAAGCCAAAAATAAATTTGTTCATCATATAAAATGATTGTGTCTCTTCAGAAGACAGATTGTTTTATTAGTTTAAAATTATTTTACAATCTCTTTATGAACTTCTTGAAGCATGAAAATTTTGATTGCCTAGACTTCCAATGGATGGACAAAAAAAATATTTAAAAAAAATGATGAGAGAACATTAAATATCTTCATTTGTGATCAGAAGATAAATAAAAGTCTCATGGGTTTGGAACACATGAGAGCAAGTAAAAGATGTCAGATTTTCATTTTTGGCTGAACTATTCCTTGAAGTAATACAGACGATAAAGGAAGACAAAATATATAATTGATCCTGCAAACATGAGTGACTTGCTGAGAAGTGGAGTCACAGTGGCAGTGTGGTTTTTGGAGTTCCTGTCGCTCATCTACACTGAGAGGCGGATGGAGATTCTGTTAATAAATAAACTGTGTTTGGAAATGAGAGCAGCTCTCTGTAGGTTTGCTTTGAGAATGGCTAATCTAGGGCTGCTTCAGTGGATGCTGGAGAAATCATTGAATTGGAGGTGATTTTACACCAATATTATTGATTGCTTATTTCCCGTCCCACTGTTTATGTTCTCTTCTTTGCACAGCACTCGACTCATGATTGCATATAAGTAGGCAACCAAGTAGAGAACGTATTGGCATCACAATTATTAAAAGAGACTCTGTATAAGTCAATGCATATTTAGGAGTGTGTTCAGTAATGACCATTTCACTGCAGTCTCCCCTGTGTAAACACATAAGCGATTCTGCCCTACTTCTTAAGTGTTAAAGAGAGGACAAGGACATGAGGGTTAGTTGCTCCTACTGCCTAATGTTCCACTTCCACTTCTCTGAAAGTCTTTACAGACTTAACCTTGATCAAACCGCCAGCATGCTCCAGTGTTATTAATTACACAGAAAGGAGCCTTTAAATATTTAGAGACTCTGTTTGGTGAATTAAAGCAGAGGAATCCCAGTGAGACACAACAGCCAGATGACAAAAGAGAATTGTGAATGTTGCTGTCAGGCTTGTCTTGATACATGTCTCGCTTACACACACTAAACTGGCTGCATTAGAGTCCAAACGGAGACGGTTAAAGCCGTTAGTGAAAGGCCTTGATGGTGAATATCATGTGACTGTCTGTCTGATGCTATCCAGACACTCAGCTTTGCCCTGTAAGAAGCAGAGCTCACACGAGGGGATTGCATTATCATTGACTTTTTATGTAATTGTATGGTGCTTTTCAGTTTAGTAGCGCCTGAATGCTGTTTTTTCTTTCTGCTTTTTCCACTAATGGCACCTTCTTTTGTGTGAGCTGTACTTCACACACCATCCATCTCTCACTGGATTTGAGCATTTTTCCCATAAAAAAAGCCTAATTCATATTCAGAGAGCGGTACAGCGTGGGCACCAATAACAGTTCAAAAGAGATGAGAAAGTGTGTGTTGATGCATTAACCTGTATGCCTTCATATGCTCATATGAGTATAAGAATGTGTGTGTGAGAGAGTTAATGGGATCGGTCATCAAGGATGACAAACACATTCTCAAAATGTCACCAAGTCTACCCTCCAGTTATTCCATTTTACTGATCCCATGCTGCTCGGTAACCCATTGCCGTGTCGCCCTTTCATTCGCCTTTGCAAACATTGAAAGCTAAAGAGGAAAAAGCCAAATCCCTGTGCAAATATTAGCCAAGCGATACAAAGGCATTCCAGAGCGGCTTGTTGTCCTCTCGCTCCCTGACTCATCCTTAACCCCTCTCAACAACTTCTTCCTTCTGCAGTCGTTCTCATAGAGCTTTGATTTTCCTCTGTAGCGTTTTATGTAGCACCTAGACTAAATCCTACACTGCATCTAACTTATAGTTTTAGCAAAAGCAAACGTGAGAAACTATGTCATTTTATCTTGCTTCTGTAAGTTTTGGTGCTTTTTTGACTTGTGTTTCACAGGACTCAAACCAGAGCACTTCACGTTACAAGTGCAGTGCTGTACCAGGTGCGCTAATGAGCAAGTTTACTATGTCTGAAAAGCCATATGGAGTTGGTTATGTGATGCAAACATTAAAATATATTAGTTTAAAATCTATTAGTTTACCCCTAAATGTGAGACCCCACCCCTAAACCCAACCATCAGTGGGGCATAAGCAGATTGTACAGAGACGTACGTATGAGTATTTTTTACTAATTATCCACCACTTCTCCAAAATGGAAAATAGTTATGAATTTATGATAAATAGTTAGCATGTGTTAGCTTACAAATCCAGTATGGTAAAAGTGTTTAGAGGTCATAATAATAACCTGATCTCATGAGAATTTTTTTTTACGAAAATGTCTTCTTTTTTTTTTCTTATGAGAAAAGTATTTTACGAGGTGGCAATTACATATGAATTTGTATAACGTGATTCATACAAAAACTTACGATTTTTATAAAGATTTTAATAATGGAGGGTCACCTGTAAATATTTAGTCCCACCCTGAAATCTAACTTTTAGTAGGGCGTAAACAGATCGAACAAATGCATATGAATGAGATTGTAAGAATTTATATGTATTAGCCACCAATTCTCCAAAATGGAAAATATGAATTGCCCGAGTGTTTTGCATAGTATTGTGCAAGGAGCCACATGAAAATAAGTCTTCACTAATAATCAATAATCTGATTCTTTTATCATAATTAATGTGAAAAAGGAATAAAGGTTGTTCATGTCAGCTGGAAACTGCTGTGGATTGTATGTATAGATATGTTTTTGGAATTTTGTGAAAATGTAGAGGCACATTTTACCAATGAGACTAGCTTGTCTAAATACCATTGTAACTTCTGACAGGCAAACAAGGAGATGAGCAAACACTCTCACAAAAGTACACACGCATCCAATGGTCATACTTTTGGGAAGGTGGACTCTACCAACAACACAATTACACAGCGATTTTCTAATTATTCCTCTAAAGAAATGTCCAAGCTTGGCTTGGAGCAGTGCTGCCATTGTGCAGCCGATGTGTAACCCTGATCAAACTCGCGCCGGTCCTCTTTATTTAGTCTCTCACCCTTGGCCTCGGGTCGAAATGCCGTTCCCATCGCTGTCACAGGCTCAAGATGGATTGGTCAACCTGGGCCCCCCTGGAGCTGTGTTTGCCTGAGGAAGTCCTGAGGTGGAGAGGTCAGTGTGGTGGGCCGGCGGGGGGCGCAGATGATGTCTACTCTTTATTGAGAGCTCTTGCTGCCTATTCACACACCAGCACTGACTTTCCAAAGAGGGAAGGTTGTAAATGCCTAGAAGAAAACAAAGATAACCTGACGCCCATCCCCGATGGCAGGGTGCTCAGTGGGATTGGATTGTATTGATTGTGTTGTGAGCCGAAGCCCTGCAGACATGAGCTGTGATTGTCCCTCTCTGATGTGGCTGGTGTCTAGGTTGAAACTGTGATGATTCTTTTTTATAAAGTAACAAAATGTATCCATCAGTAAACATTTATTGCTTTGAAAACAGCAGGATTTGTGAATGCAGTCAACATTACTATTTGTGTAAAATTGAGAAAACTAACTTGTTTGTTTTTTTACTTCCCTGGGTTCATGATTATTAAAATTACATTTAGTTTCATGTTTAGAGTGAGAAACATGAGTACGGTGGTCTTGTTTTCACAGTATTCATCCCTAACTGCATTTTTACAGACACCAATGTGAAATGGGATTGAATTTGAAGTTGGTTCATTTTCTTGCAAAAATTGCCAACAGGACAGTCCTGTTTCCTATCTGGCATTCTTAAAAGAGAGCTCTATATATATAGGCTCTATTTATTCCCTCTCTGTTTTAAAGTTTCCTATGTTGAAGCCTCTGGGCTGTTTTAAACATGAGAAACGTGGCAGAGACTGACCTTTCTCGAAGAAGACAGAGCTTTGGTTTTCTGGAGGGGACTGTGGGAGTTTGGAAGCATGAAAACATTAACATTGGTGAAAAAAGATGCAAGATATGTGTAAGAGTCCAGAGTGATCATGAGAGCCTCTCACACACTGATTCCTGTCTGTTCCTGCTCCATTGTTCCTGAACACACACACACACTCGGTTCCAGCTGGGTACCTTGGTCTCCTAGCAACCTTCACCTCAGTAATTTGACTGGCGGCACCAACGGTGAGGAATCATTGATTCACAAAGCCTCAGGACATTTATATTACACCCGCAGAAACAGACGGAGAGACAAGACCTTTAGATTTCTGTAGGCCGTGAATATTCTGATGAATGTGCTGTATTTCAGTCTGACATCACGTTATTTGCTCAGCTGTATGTCAACACAAGGGAAAGATATTGAACGTGAGATAATAATGACGTTTTCTAGTCTGAATTTGTGTAAATAGTCATGCTTGGGAAGAAAACATGGTACTGTAGCTCAGCTATTAATATGAGAAAACAGCACACATATCGTGCTTATGTTTGTATTAACAGATATCGAAAACATTTTTTAATAAACACTTCTGACGTTACACTGTAAAAAAAATTATTTTCAGTCTTTCTTCTTCAAAATTTCATGTTTAGGGTTAGTGTCAATGTGTTGCTGTTTCTTTGTAATTATTTGTGAAATTTACTAGCAATTTCTGAGTGAATTTTTAAGTATAAATTGCATTATTGATCTGTAAATCACCTGTATATTTATTTGTATTTTTAGTTTGCTGGTACTGCTTTAATTATTACTATTATTATTGGTTTATTACATGTTAATTACATAGTAATCCACCAGTTACTAATTACAAAAAGGCAATATTATTGTTTCAGGACCAGTTTAGCAGCTTTGGCTGTTGTACATAACTCACTGATGGATCTGAGTGTTTAGAGGGAACCTAAACAGTCTTTAATGTCTATGCTGTTACTCATTTTCATTTGTGTATCTGCTGATGCACAACACCAAAATATAATTGTGTCCTTTGTCATCCAAAGCACCGCAGGCAAGATAACTGTCCAGTGAAGCTTTATGAACCGATGAAGAGACCAATCACAGGCCTCTGACCGCAATAAACCCGACTCATTACCCATGGAGCACTGCAAGCCTAGAAAGAGATGAGTGTGTGTGTGTGTGTGCGTGTGTGTTTGTGTGTGTGTGTGTGTGTGTGTGTGTGTGTGTGTGTGTGATAATACGTGTGTGAGTGTGTGTGTGTGTGTGCGTGCACTGAAGCCTTCTATCTTTATTTATTTAGTCCTCATGCTCTCCTCTCTGCTCCCTAAATTGTGTCAGAGAGTGACACACATAATACAGCATCATACACACACACACACACACACTACAGAGACGCACAGGTACAAAGATCAACACAAGAGTCTGTCATACTCTGCGTTCATCGCCTCCAGTTTCATTTCTGCTGCTGAGTCTATATTTCGTTCTGAGCATTTTGTGGCATCAGGAGATTGGACTGTGAATTTACCAAACACAATTTTCAACATATTTACTCGAGTGTAAAAAACTACCTGGCAAAGCAGGAGAAAAAAAGAAGCCATGCTTTGAATATTCATATTTTGCACACTGAAGCGAGAAATAAAAGAATGCGTGAGAAAATGTGTGAGAAAGCAGATATGAATGAATCCGGTCTAATCCTGCTAAAGTGCCCTTACACGATTGACACTCAATAGAACGGCAGACAAAAGACTAGTGCAGCGTATTTGGGCATGAGACACTTCTGCTGCCATTAACGAGGCCAGTTCTCTCTGTCCTGCACTCTTTCATATTGTTCAGACTGAGGCCGTTTTGGCTGGAATTGCAATTTCCAGACCAGAATTTCCTTACTCTATAATCGTCTGCTGTCATAAAGTGATGTATGATTATGTGTTTACAGGTGGTTTCGCATCCATCCCTTTGTCATGTCAGTTTTAATTATCTGGATAGTTCTAATGCTTTGCATTGTGGGAAATAGCATTTAGAGGTATGGCATTTTTTAACACTATTGAACAGACTCTTATAGTGTAGCTAAATCGGGACGCGTATGTCTGATTTCCTCAGAGAAATATTTTATTGTACTTTTTGCGCACAGTGTTTTCAAACTTCTCTCTTTCATAATTTCTATTTAAAAATGACTCGAATCCGTTTTTGAGATAAAGTAATAACACAAAGCTCTATCTAATGTCATTGCCTTCTAGGAGAAACAGATGAGATGTTAATAGGATTTCATTTTTTTTTGTGACTTTCACTTGGGTTATGAAGAATAATACATTTAGTTCTAGGGAAACGAGGACAAAGCTTGACGTGCTGAAAGCCTAGAGAGATGTTTATTTATTAAAACTATGGTAATTACTTCAGATAATTATTCACTAAGAGTGATCACTTACTGAGCAGCTGAACAGCAGGGAGAAAGAACCTGACATCCTGGATTAGAGAGATCTAAGCCTAGTGAAAACTATGAAAGCTGAAGCTTGTTTCAGATCTACTGTAGCATCATGTGTCCATTCAGGAGAAGCGGCAGGACTTCAGCCATCAAAGGCCCAAAAGTTTGAGTCTTGTCTTGTCAACTTAATGTGCAGTTTTATTGGTGTCATTGATCGGCTGTATTGGTGTTCAGCTATTTTTTCTAAAAGGAGGATTGTGTCTGTGAGGAATGTGTTTTAGGTAAATCTACGTCTCAGGGCTTCCTTGACCCTCATATAGTTTACTGAAAAGTGGAGGATTGGTGGTGTTGAAATCGGTTTTCTTTAGAAGTGAAATCCCTGCTTGGGCATCATTACCTGCTTACTAGTGATCCTTTGCTCTTTCACTCTACTGTAGACTCCAGAAGAAGCCTGAAAACACCTGCAGATAGTGTGAGATTGACAGCTTGACAGAAGCTGCTGGATTATTGCATGCAAGCACTCTCTCTGCAAAGTATGACTGCTGAGAATGGATTCATTATACAGCAGCTTTGTCACAAAGACCTTCCCAGTTTTTCTGCCCAAAGCGACTCCCAGCTGCGTTTGGATCAATACCAAACTCCATAAAACCATGCATGCAATGTTTGTTGCCTATTTTTTATGCATTCCGGTATAAATAACAGTTTAGAGATGTTTAGTTTGGCTTGTGTATGGCTGGTGCAACAGTGCACAACAGCATTATAAATAAAGCAGGAAACTCAAATGTATGGGTTCAAATGGAATTTTACCATTGTTTTCAATGAAATGAAATTAGTATTTAACTTGAAGCAATGCAGTTTAAAAGTAGACTGGTGAAAGTTCCATGTCAGTTTCAGAATCTATATATTTTCTCTTTGATAAAATAAGTTTTGTGTTGACTTGTTTTTCACAGAAGGAAAAGCAGATTTGAAATGACTTGAGGGTGAATGATTGGTGACAGAATTGTCATTGTCAGAACTGTTCCATATACAGCATTTGACTCAATATGGTTTAACTGCAGTGTTTTCTTCAGTTTTTGGGGAGATGTGTGTGTGTGTGTGTGTGTGTGTGTGTGTGTGTGTGTGTGTGTGTGTGTGTGTGTGTGTGTGTGTGTGTGTGTTTTGGGTTGTTGAGTACACAAATTTGTATAATGACACAAGAATTACAATATGAAGGTGGTTTATAAGGACACTTCCCATGTCCCTGTAATTCAAAAAACTTAAAAAATATACTAGATGTTTTTTTTTGTTTGTTTGTTTGTTTTTTTGTTGTTTGTTTGGTAAATCTAAAAATGCAGCAAGTTTTCTGTGAGGGGTAGGTTTAGGTGTAGGGTTGCTGTAGGGTGATAGAAAATACAGTTTGTACAGTATAAAAACCATTACACTATGTGTGTGTGTGCTGATGAATGTCAGTCTGTGTGTATATGTGAGTGCTGTCATGCACACCTGTCAGTCTCTGAACTGAGGAAGAGCGCAGGAAGGATGCTCTGAGAGGTTTGATGTATTTCCTGCTGAAGCGGCACGTGTCCTGTGGGATTGTTTGCAGACTGCTGCCGCTCTGTATTGAGCAAGTGATATCTTTGCAGTTGTTCGTTTCTATCACTCTTCTGGCCCAGTGTACGTCAAACTGACTGAACTGCCAAACATCAATATCACAATTTGCACAATATTTGTTTTCTTTTTTTGGATATTACTGGCTTTGTTTATTTAAGAAGCTGTCGATTTTAGATGCGTGTGCATTTCTTACATTTCTGAATAGCAAATAGGACTCTTAGAAGGCTAAACCTTGCATAAGCACAATGGGCGTAAATGGTGATGGAGAAAGCTCAGCAAGGCTTTCATTGTTGGTCTGAATCTTCAGGGAATGAAAGCTATTTGCGTTGTCTCTGTGGTTACTGGACTTCCTTGGGAGGCTTCCAGACGATTCCCAGCACGGTTTGCACTCCCTCAGGAAGACTTCATAACTCAAAGTCACCGATAATGGTATCCTAGTTCTGTATTATGTGAAGCCTGCACTCTTACAAACAGCGTGTGCTATTAGTCGAAGTGAACAAGAAAGACTGTTACGTTCCTGTCAGTTTGCCCCAAAGAGGATTGTCTTTTTTCCCTGAAATGCTAATGTTATTGCATTGGACTAAAACTAACTGGGTGTAACAAGTCACCAAAAAATTATAATTTTTGTACTTTTTGAAATTCATCTTTATACATTTGTGGTGTTTCAGTCAAAAATGACCAGCCTTTTAAAAAGTAGAAATTTCTCATCATGCTACATTATCACCAAATATTGGATTCAGTCTTCCTACAGACACCACATGACTTCAATCAACACAAGATTTGCATTTATTTTAGGAAATGATTGTCAGCCTCACTGATCTCAGTTTTTGAGTGAACATTGGCACAACAATTATTCACAAATCATTTGAGCATGAGCTCAGATCATTTAATCAGCTCCAAAAAGAAACACAAAACCTGAAGGAAAACAAGTGACCAAAAGATTAACTACAATATTTGGTGATAATATAGCATAATGAGAGATTCACAAGCAATTATTAAACAGCCGGTAATTTTTGGCACATCACAAGGGTTAAGGTATGTGCTTTTATTTTCGTATTGTATTAAGTTAAATATACAGTTTGTATACAATAACAAAAAGACCTTAAACATAGTCACCCCCATGTTTTCCTCTTATAAGAATAACAAATAAGAAAAGAATAGAAAACTCATTAAAAATGTTCATTCTGATGACTTTTCTGTCAACCATGGATGTGGATCGGTAGTTAATTATAAAAGAATGAAAAAGAATGAACTATAAATGAGTGCTTTGAAGGAGCAGAAGGGGAATGGCATGTGTTATTTTTTTCTTTCTAGCCACACAAACTGTCCTGAAACTGTTGAAATGTCTACAGCGAACACTGCAGAAAGCCTGTCACAGGACGGCCCTCTAGCAAACACTCTTTAGTTCAGCCGCTCACAGACACTAACCCTGCACCTACAGCCAGCAGACATCATCACTTCAATCGTTTCAGGAAATGAACTAAGACGTCATTGTATATCAACATCAGTAAAAGCCCAAGAAAGAGCCTAATTACAATCGTGACGGTGTGATGAAAGTGAGTGTTGCAAGAGAAAGGAATTGGCTGTGTTTTCCTCTCAGGCCTCTCATTAGTGTTTAGAGATACGCAATTAGCCTCTTAAACACGAGCGTGTAATCCACTCAGATTACCCAGAGAGCTTTGTGCTCAGCACACGATCACTTTAAAGCATGACAGCAGGATTTAGGACGCTGCCTTTCAGCTGCTTTCTGGCATTTTGCGTGGCCTGCGATGTCATGTCTGTCTCTGCTGATTTTCAGAAACGTCCTCAGTCTGTTCTTACTGCTGCTGATCCTTTGTTTCGTCTTCAGAATCATGTTTGAAACAAAGAACTGTTTTTCAGATTTTCAGTGCATGATGCATACGCCTTGTGATGCGCAGCAATAATAATTTTCCTCTTTGCACGTTTTTTTTTTTTTTTTCAGAACCACATAACAAAATTACTGAAATTCTAACAAAAACATTTAAAGACAATTTATAAAATATTAAAATATGAATGAAAACTATCTCAATGATACTAAAATACCACCGGTACTCAGATGAATGTGGCAGAGAAAGCGAAGCATTTGTCAAGATTATTAGTAAATAACCACAATATTTCGGTTTCTCACACA
Source organism: Cyprinus carpio (assembly GCF_018340385.1). Classification (NCBI taxonomy): domain Eukaryota; kingdom Metazoa; phylum Chordata; class Actinopteri; order Cypriniformes; family Cyprinidae; genus Cyprinus; species Cyprinus carpio. Next base: position 2,810,545 of record NC_056584.1, on the reverse strand, counting down.
GAGCTGTTGTGAGGTGTCAGGTGTGTATGTATGAATAGTGAACATGTCACATGGACATCTTTTATGATGCTTCGATGGTGATGGTGTTTCCTCTGAGAGTTTATCCTCCTCTTCTTCCGACAGCAAACATATCGTCACCTTGAGTTGTTCACCTATTCTTATTCTGTGACTTATTACATTATGTGATGTTTTAAAAAAAAATTAAGTTGTGTATATTTTGGGACTGATGTATAAAAGAGAGCTGTTCCTCATGGTTTCTAAATAATCTCTGTATTCCAATAATGCATTCATTTTAAGCCTCTCATGAACATTTTGAGACATAAATTCAGAAACAGATAATTCAAGTGCGTCTAATTTTGATGTAACGTACCTGTAATGTCACTTATGAAATGTCATTATGTATGTGCATTATGTAATGTATTTAATCCCAGATCTTCTCTTTTTGCAGAGACTTGAGTGAGAACTTCATCCAGGCGATTCCCCGAAAGGCCTTCAGAGGAGCGACGGACATCAAGAACCTGTGAGAGCTCACGACACGACTGCACAGAGACCAGACTAAACCCAGCATCTGTTTAACTGTGCTTTCACTCGGTGTTTTACAGGCAGTTAGACAAGAATCACATCAGCTGCATCGAGGACGGCGCTTTCCGCGCATTACGTGGACTTGAAGTTTTGTGAGTAGAAAAACACACCCATCGTATTGACGCCATCTTAACACCCAAAGAACACATATGAACCGAAATTTCACATGTGGCATGAACAAGAGCGAGTCTGACCTTCTTTAGCATCCATCATCAACGAACACGCATCTCGCATCTTTGTGATACAGCCACTGTGATCTCATTCATAATCACAGGACGTCTGCTTCTAGCACTCTACAGTTTTATATGTTTGCATCAACACTGAAACATGCATCTTTAATGGACCGACAGTATGTAAAACAGCAGCGTTTTATGCCAATGTTAGAAATGGACAAATGTTTGTGATTTCATCAGGATCATAGACTATTGAATTCATGACATTAGTTGAATCAGTGACGTTAATTACATATTTTAAATTACAAAATAATAATTAAAATCATTTAAAAAAACCAAAAGCTGTCTCTCCAACTTCAACCACAACCCCAAACAAAAAAAACATCAACAAAAACACAATGTTTTGCAGAACCCTGAACAACAACAACATCAGCAGCATCCCAGTGTCCAGCTTCAACCACATGCCCAAGCTCAGGACCTTGTGAGTAACACACACACACACACACACACACACACACACACACACACACACATAAAACACACAGTGTGAGTGTGCGCCAAGTCACTCTTCAAGAGAAAAAAATAAAATGTGTCGTCATTTACTCACTCGTTTCAAACCTTCAGGCTTCCTCTCTTCTGCAGAACATGGAAGAATATTTTGGGAAATGTCATTTCATTATGTGTACAAGAACTGTTATCTAAATATCTTATTTAAGTCATAAAGGTTTGAAATTATATGAACGTGAGTAAATGATGACAGATATTTTTGAGTGTCCTGAGTTATGTGATGAGATGGTGGTTAGTTTACGAAGCGCGTTTGGAATTACACAAAGTGTTTTCTGTGAAATCTTGCAAGCATGAAGCTAATATATTAGAGCAGGTCATGGGTTCGATTCCCAGGAAATGCAAGTCACTTTATTAAATATTCTGAATGAGACTAATTATTATTCTTACCAACTGCAATAGTCAAAAAGTTTCTACACATACCAATTTGTCAGAATATGCATTTTTTACATCTTATTGACAAACTAAAGTACATAAAGTTTAAACCACTGAATAAAAAAAAATTAAAAATGTAATTGCAACTTTTAATTCATAATTCTGACAGTTTTTCTCGCAATTGTGAGTTTATAGCACACAGTTCTAAGAGAAACAGTCAGAATTGTGAGATTCTCGCAAAAGTCGCAATTAACTTATTTTATTTTTTTATTCAGTGGCGGAAACAGGCTTCCATATAAAATATGTGTATGTGCTTGTATGATCTTTTCTATGGGAACTGTACAGCAGTTTTTACAGAGGTCCATCCTATCTGACAGCTCAACACAGACACACAGACACACACACACACTCACACACACACACACACACACATACACACACGTACACACACACTCACACATACACACACACACGTACACACACACACACACACACACACACACACACACACGCACGCACACACACGCACGCACGCACACACACACACACACACACACACACACACACACACACACACACACACACACCCACACACACTCACACACACACACACACACACACTCACAAATCTACAAGCAACACACAGACACAGACACACACACACACACACACACACACACACACACACACACTCAGAAACACACAAGCAACACACAGACACAGACACACACACACACACACACACACACACACACACACACACACACACACACACACACACACACACACACACACACACACACACACACACACACACACACACACACACATACACACACACGCACGCACGCACACACACACACAAACACATAGACACACACACTCACACACACACTCACACATACACACACACACGCGCACGCACGCACGCACACACACACACACAAGCAACACACAGACACAGACACACACAGACACACACACACACAAACACACACACACACACACACAGAGACACACACACACACTCACACACGCACACACGCACACACACACACACACACACAAGCAACACACAGACACAGACACACACACACACACACTCACACAGACACACTCACACACTCACACACACACACACACATAGACACACACACACAGACACACGCACACACGCACGCACACACACAAACACAAGCAACACACAGACACACGCACGTACGCACACACACACACACACACATAGACACACACACACAGACACACACATGTCATACAAAACACACACACACAAGCAACACACACACACACACACACGCACGCACACACACACACACACGCACACATGGTGTCATTCCATGCAGTCGTGGCGGGACGGTGGAGGCCACACGGCTCTGCCAGAAGCCACAGTCAGTAATTTACACACACACATACAGAAATAAACACCCACACACACAGTCTGTGTGATATGTATATTCTGCTACATTTCTCTGGAATTTGTGAACCGTTTTACCACGTTTTACCACATGAGTATCTTTTTCATTTTGGTCTGGTTTATTTATTTATTTATTTTGTTAGTCACTCACAGATTTATGCTATGAAATGGTCAGGTTTCCACTAAAGAATGTCAGGAATATAAGTGAAGTTTTAGAGAATGAAATCCAGACCCTGTGATTGCAGTCAGTTTGTATGTTCCCTGTTTCTGCTGAATATTTTGAAACAGTATGTGGCAGTAAAACAGGATAGTTTTTTCGGGTAGATCATGAATACCCTATTAGCAAGTGCTCTTTACATAAGAGAAAAAAGACCCCGCTGGTCAGATACTGGGTACTGGGGAAAGATAATTGGCTTGGCATTAGAAGTAAAGCTCAGTCACAGGCTTAGCACAGCATTAATTTCCATGTTAGTTCAGAGTGGATTATGCTGGCAAGAGCACCTGATACACAACATGATCTGCTGCTGGTCTTTTAAGACGAGCTCTGAGCAAACACCATTGTGAGCTTGGTTAAAGGAAAAAATGAAAATTTGCTGAAAATGTCCTCACCTTCATCCAAAATATAGATGAGTTTATTTCTTCATCAGATTTGGATAAATCCACCAGTGGATGCTCTGCAGTGAATGGGTGCCGTCAGAATGAGAGTTCAAACAGCTCATAAAAACATCACAATAATCCACAAGTAATCCACAGCACTCCAGTTAATGGTTTTGAGAAGACAAAAGCTGCGTGTTTGAAAAAAATAAAAAATAAATTAAAAATCCATAATTAAAGCAGTTTCGCTTCAAACTGTCAGTCCATCTCCTGTTGTCTCTCACATCAAAATCCGCTCACATATTTGTTTAGAGCTGTTTTGGCTTGTAAATGGTGCTTGATCTGTGCAGATTTCTCTCCTGATTCAGACCAGAGCACTTTTTCACTGGAGGAAGCGTTATTATGGACTCGTATTTTAGTTAAAAACATCTTAATGCTGGATTTGTTTCAGCTTTTGTCTATCCAAGGCATTAAATGCTGGACTGGAGTGCTGTGGGTTATTGTGATGTTTTTATCAGCTGTTTGGACTCTCATTCTAACGGCACCCATTCACTGCAGAGCATCCATTGCTGAGACACTGATGCAATGCTATATTTCTCCAAACCTGATGAAGAAACAAACTACATCTTGGATGGCCTGAGGGTGAGCACTTTTTCATTTTTGGTTGAACAATGTCTTTAACCTTGTGTAAAAAAGCTTCATCTTAACCTTCATACTGCTATTTTTCCACCTTCAGCCGTTTACATTCCAACAACCTGAACTGTGACTGCAATCTGGCCTGGTTGTCCCAGTGGTTGCGCGAGCGGCCGACCATCGGGCTATTCACCCAGTGCAGCACTCCAGCTCCGCTACGAGGACTTAATGTAGCCGAGGTCCAGAAACATGAATTCAGCTGTTCAGGTAACACAAGCCCTCAAATCTGCCTTCCAGTCTCTTCAGCCAACATTAGCATCTACTGCTTTCCACTGATCTGAATCACTTGCACACTTTTTTATTATTCACAACGTCTTCTTACTCATTCCAAATGTCCCTCTGCAGGTCAGTCTGAAGACGCTGCTGTTCAGTCGTGTAGTTTCACCGCCGGCTCGTGTCCGTCCGTCTGCACCTGCAATAATAATATTGTGGACTGCAGAGGGAAAGGACTGATGACGATACCGGCCAACCTGCCCGACAGCATGGCAGAGATGTAAGTTTCTGTAGTCCAAACAGTAGAAATGGCGCAAACAATGGCAAGGTTGTGGGGTCAATTCCCAGGAAATGCAAGAACTGATAAAATGTATACCTTGAATGCAATGTAAGTCGCTTTGGATAAACTAAAATCACACAAACTCTACTAAAAACCCACAAAGGCCAATATAATAGGAATCATTTCTTACAGTTCCGATTTTAGTTTTTCAAATGTAAAAAAAAAAAATCAAGGTTATACTAACATTTGGGGAACATTCCATTCTATTGTTTTGCAAACATTATGGGAATATTTATTTTGAATGTTCTCTGAAAGTAGTAACATTTGAAAAAAAAAAACATTAAAGTTCCTGTAATCGAAACGTTAGAGCATGTTGCAAAGCAGCACCAAGGTTGTGGGTTCAATTCCCAGAGAAGGCATGAACTGAACAAATGTATATCTTGAATTCAGTCAGAATGAAGTCAGTTTGGATGACAGCGTCTGTCAAATGCAAAAGTTTGAGCCTCTAAGGGTCCTGTACTAAAACACATGGGCCAGTATAATGTGAATAACGGGCACGCACAGACACGCACATACACGATTATGGCACACTACTTCCAGACGTGAGAGAAGGAACTATAGCCACTTGCGATCTGTTGATTACAGTGGCAAGATCACGGACAGATGTATTTGGACACGCTTGCAGAGACTGAAAAGCGCAGTCTGCAGAGAGAAGACCACAGGAATGTGCTGTCTGGAATCACTGCAATCCAAAGAATGTAAATTGTGTTTCTATATTTCCTAGCGGGTGCCCTGCTTTTGAAGAGAAGGAAAATTCTGCAAGTGTTTAAGTCAAACTGTTATTGCCTGTGGCTCTGAAGGCACTAAATGACCCTGACAAATGACTTTCCTGTTTTAAATGAGGCTCTTTAGACTGAAAACAACTGCTTTCTTCAACGGCGCTGTGATCTGAACCTGCAGGGTGTGCCATTAAAACAGACCCTTAAAAACACCGGCAGCCCCCACAGACACTAATGACATCCAAACCTGACAAAAAGACACACTGCATCCGCCTTTATCAGCACTGCTGATGTTCACTCTGTTCTCAAAGCTTCTGCCACAAGAGAGAGATTGTTTGCCATGAATGTTTTCTATGACCGGTCATTCCAGCCAGGCCACAGAAATCATACACACATGGGAATTCTGACTGTTTTTGGAAGAATTACTCTATGTAGTATTTACATGTTTGTTAGGGTGGCCCTTATTTTTGGACTTTTGAAATCTTCTGCTCTCACCCGTCCAGTACAATCCCTTTTATGAGAAATGCAAACAAACTAATTTCGCTGAGATTGGATTACGTTTGCGGTGTGCTCAACAAAATTGAAATTCTGTCTTAATGACAATAACAGCACCTAATTATTAATTATACAAGACCATTAGTAAACTGTGAATTAAACGGGTTAAAAACGAGAACACAGAACAGTGTTGTTAGAGCCACATGTAGCACAGTTGGTCTTCAGCGGTCCCGAGTTCAAGTCCCGGCTCGCTCTTCCTCTCCCACTTCACTTCCTGTCCACTTCCTGTCCTATCGAAATAAAGGCATAAAACACCAAAAATAAAATCTAATAATAAAATTACAACACTGCTGATGAGAACTGATCTTTGAAAAATTGCGGTCTGATCTAGATTATGATGACAATTCATGTTCTTGCAGACATAAGCCCTAATTGGACAGTAATTGTTTCTCAGGGGGACATACTGTAAGTGATTTTCTCCATTTACAAGTGTAGTCAGTGATTTAATTGCCGTCCGAATCCAGGATGCCTGTGTTTTTCTTTCACCACCCTCGTAAAAATCCCCAGCCGAATAACCAACTGTTTTTGGACAAACACCGAGGTCGTGTGGTCATTTAATTGCCGTCCGAATCCACATCTTTTACAAGAAGAATTTTACAAGAATAAATCGATTCAAAATTCAGTGCTTAAACTCTTTTTGAGCACTCCCGAACACTGTAAGGTATGTTAACTGTTGTACTTCGGTGTAATTTGCATACATATTTATTTCTGAAATGCTGGAAAGTATTTAAAAGACAAATACTTCATAACTGCTCACAGCGTCTGGGAGCAGAAAGAGAAGAAAAGCAGGCAAACATTCGAAATGGGTCTTTATTATGGCAGCAGCAGGTATGCAATACAGTTTTAAAATTTGTATTATAAACAGATTATATAGGCTACATAACTATATCGCATATAATTATATACAACTTTAGCGCGTCTTTTTAAACAGGAGATTTAAATAATCAAATAATAAATAGGATTATATATTATAAAATATGCTTGGAATAATAAGAATACATTTTACATAATAATAATTATTTTTAAATGCATTTTACACAATAATAGGAATAAATATTGTAAATAAAATTCGTTTTATTTACAGCAGACAACTATGTGACTGGTCACTCACTCCTCCTCTGTGAATAGATCACCATCCGAATCCATGAGTTTTATCACTGAGGGGATATGGGAGTTCATTTTTACAGATGTTCACATGACCTGGAAACAGATTTTGCTACTCTCTGACAATCTGCATAATGAACTGCGTTTGTTCTCCAGTCTTTGAGAGGAGTCCTCTTTCCTGCAATTGCATTGTTTGCCCAAGTACCAGGATCTTCATTTAGGCCACGATCATAACAAAGAAGCTGCGAGTGTTCTGCCATTTTTGTGACATGTTGCCAAGTATGGTGTCCCATACTCTGTGCACTTGACAAACACAAATTCACACACACCAATGAGTAGTGAACACACACCATGAACAGCGCCCAGGGAGCAACTGCGGGATCAGTGCCTTGCTCAAGGACCTCAGTCGTGGTTACTGAAGGTGGAAGAGAGTGCTGTACATTCACTCCCCCACACTGTTTTTGTGTTTGTCCCTTTAAATGCAAATGAGCTGGTGCTCCCGCCTCCCTTTTCAGAAGAGGGCGGAGCTTTAAGATCTCATGCTCCAGCATACCAATGCTGGTCTTTGTAAATAAACATTCCACTATTAGTTCAAGCCTGTTATCTTTACAGAAAACCTTCTCAGTTTGAAAGTCTGATTGTACTGTGCATACTAAATGTGCACAGTACATTAAAAAAGTTTTTAAGTACCACATTCCTATTTACAATCATTCTGGTAGCACGTGAAGGCAGCATCAGTGAAAACAGGCAGAGACAATGGTAGCATTAGCTTTAGCTAATTGGTCCATCTTTCAGAAGCAATCTTTGCACAGCTCCAGTGCTGAACTGACCCTCGTTTGATAGGCAGAATCATCGCTGAAACGTGTTACTCGACCCGGTGACTTTTTATTAATGGCTGTGAGAATTTGAGATTGCTAGTGCTGTCATAAAATTCACAACAGTTGTGCTGTAATTATATAATATTCTGTAGTGTGACGCGCTACATGTCTGCTGTTACAGTACTCTTTTTAGTTGTGGTTCACTTTTAGCGCTGCGCTTGGTTTGAGATGCTTTTCAATTTACATTTGGGAACGCAACATTCGTCATTAGAAACGTTTATAAATCTGTTGCTGTTTACAAAGAAGTTTCAGGGTCACATAATCCTTCAGAAATCATCCTAATATGCTGATTTGCTGCTCAAGAAACATTTCTCATTTTTATAAATGTTAGAAACAGTTTTGCTCCTTAATATTTTTGTGGAGACAATAATACCACTCAAACATTTGTATAAGATTTAAAAAAGAGAGAGAAATAAATAATTTTATTCATCATGCATGAAAGTGACAAAAAGTGAGTGAAGACATTTAAAATGATTTCTATTTAATAAATGCATTAATGGATTTAATGAATATATTAGATAAATGCAAATAAATGCTGTTCATTAAACTTTATATTTATCAAAAAATCCTGAAAAATAAAGTGCATCATCATTTCCACACAAAATATGAAGCAGTAAAATTGTTTTCAACATTGATAATAATCAGAAATGTTTCTTGAGAGTCAAATAAATTGTAATGATTTCTAAAAGATCATGTGACACTGAAAACTGGAGTAGTGATGAAGAAAATTCTGATTTGCATCACAGGAATAACATTACATTTTATAATGTATTAAAATTGAAAAAACAGTGTTTCGGTTTTTTTTTTTTCTTTTTTTTTTCTTTTTTTTACTTTATTTTGATCAAATAAATTCAGCCTTGATGAGCAGAAGATCATTTCAAAATCATTAATAACTGTAATGTTTCCAAACTTTTGGCAGGTACTTTATATAGCCTACTTTACTATAATACAATATACTATATTATAATACTATATACTTTACTATAATATATTATGGTACTTTATTATAATATATTATTATATTGTTGTCATGATTATTAAATGCTGCTTTTTATTTTTTACAGGACAGTATATGTTTGTAATATAAGATATATCTTTTAATGTGCTAAAATATAAATTTTTAATGATGAGTGCTGGGGGTGTGACTTGTGGGCGTGGCTTGGGGCGTGGTCAGATTTTCCTTCTTTTTTGTCTCTAGCTGATCACATGCCTGAATAGGTACCTTTAAAAAAGATTTTAGTAAAAAGCTAATGTTTTAATCCATTTGTGATTGTACTCTACTTGTCAGTCACCTTGCAAATGGGCAGTGTATGTTAAAGCTGGAATATACTACAACTTGAACAGATTTCAAACACTAGGCATCACACACTTGCCGACTTTCTAAGGTTCACACACTACCAGACTTTCACATCACACTCATGCAGAAACATGTTCTAAAATCAGCCCCACATATAAAACATAGGTGATCTCTGGACAAAATCATAATCTGAAGATAATAAATACAAGTATGTGTCCATTATACACTACGTTTTCTTCTGTGAAATCTGTTAACTTCCACTCCCCAGTATCTGCAGACTGGCGCGGACTTTCAGCAACTAGCGTCAACTGGTCCAGAATGAAAATCTTGTGTGCACAAGTTTAGTGTGTCCCAGCCATAACTAATGATACACTAAGGGCCTGATTTACTAAACAGGACAAATTAGCGTGAGTGAGAGCAATTAAAAAAAAGTGCTAATGGGAGTGGAAATTTCTGCGGGTGATTTACTGACAATGCCCAAATTAAAGAACACAGACGCAGTCAGATCATTTCCACAATGACCAACGCAAATCTACCAAGAGCAGCGCAAATTAGCGTCATGCTTTTTTTGGAGCGTTAAATAATGACGTAAATACCTGTAATTTGACAAACGCAAACGTTCATTTAAACTCCTACAAATGCAGATTCAATAAGGTCATAATAACTGTCCACGGCTTTTCAGTGCTAATTCTTCACTGCGCGACTTTAGTAAATCCTCACAGTACTTTTAAACACCTAAAGATGGTTTGCACTGGCGCAAGCTGTTAATAAATCTGGCCCTAAGTATACAGTGATTGTTTCTTCTTCTTGTTTTAAAAAAAGTGTCTAAACATGCAAACTGAAGTTTTATGAATTTAAAAATAAAGCAAGCTCCATACATGAATGTATTCTGTTTTACTGAAGCATCATTCCAGAACCGAGGGCAGAGACTATACACTCAGACACCTACAAGACTACGACTGCTTGATTGTGGCTGAAATGGAGTGGGAGTGTGTCTGTGGCTTCTGCTGGTGTGGACTTGACAACAGAGAGCAAAAAAAAAAATTGAATGTTGCAATATTGCTTACATTCTTCTGTGTTTCTCTTTTCGCAGACGACTGGAACAGAACAGCATCAAATCCATCCCTCCTGGAGCGTTTTCTCCTTATAAGAAACTGCGCAGAATGTAAGATAACACAACACTCCTCTCATGTGTGAAACATACTATTATAGACAATATGGTCACTGTAAGGTAACAATCAGTTCAAATTCACAGTACTTTAAGTGGCCTATTTATGTATTAGACTTTATTGATAATCCAGTTTAAACAGTCATATAAAACTCGGGCAGTGGCTGAAAGATGCTGGAGTCCACCTGCTCTAAATGAACTCACAGCTGGAGCCATGGTTGATGTGGTAGACCACCTTAAACCAGCAAAAACCAGCCTGACCCATTTAAACAGTGTTTATTCACTCTCTTTAAAGTTGACATGTAGCACAGCTTGTAAAAACCCAAATCTCCACCACTCTATAAATTCAGATCACATCTCATCGGGGAGTGTTTCTCTCTGACTGTTTGCAGCGCTGTGCTCGCGTGTGGTTTGATGGCTAGACCGCAGGCTTATTAAAGTCTTCTCCAGGGCCTATAATGCCTGCCGTTTACTAATAGTCCTCACCACAGCGCCACCACAGCAGGGCTGGAGGTTCAGAGCTACACATTTACATACCTACAGCCACATGAGCCAAAAACAGCCCAGACCCAGCGTGATACAGGCCAGCTCTCATGGCTTGAGACCATCTACTGATGCTTCATTCATTCTCCTTCTGTCTGTCTTTACAGAGATCTCAGCAACAACCAGATTTCTGAGATCGCTCCTGATGCCTTCCAGGGCCTGCGCTCCCTGAACTCACTGTGAGTGTGTGTGTGTGTGTGTGTGTGCTGTAAGTACTGAAGAGGACGTTTAGTGCGTTTAGTGCATCAGAAGCAGTTTGCAGCATGCTGACTTTGCTAGGTAACCTTTCTCTGTGTGAACTCATTAATATTCATGGGCATCCTAACTTTGTGTACAGCACCACAATTCCATCAGTTTGAGATTTTGTAAGTCAGCAGATTTATCCACTGATCTGGCAACATTTTTTTTTTTTTGAAGTCAGCATGTATTAAAAATTCACTCAAACAGTTGTATTTTAAACAATTTATCCATGTATGTTTCATTTTTTCAGCATCACAATACGGAAAAAAAAAATATGTCGCTACTTTTGTTTCATCATGACTTTAAAGAAATTGTTTAACCAAAAAAGAAAATGTGCTGAAAATGTGCTCACCCTCAGGCCATCCAAGATGTAGATGAGTTTGTTTCTTCATCAGATTTGGAGAAATCCACCAGTGGATGCTCTGCAGTGAATGGGTGCCGTCAGAATAAGAGTCCAAGCTGATAAAAACATTACAATAATCCACAAGTAATTCACTCCAGTCCATCAGGAACAAATCCATCATTAGGACGATTGTAACTTCTGAGCTAAAATATGAGCACATAATAACGCTTCCTCCAGTGAAAAAGTGTTCTGGTGTGAATCAGGAGAGAAATCTGCACAGATCAAGCACTGTTTACAAGCAGAGACAGCTCTGAACAAATATGAGGCTGGATTTTGATGTGAGAGACTACAGGAGGTGAACTGTTTCACTGAAGGAAACATTATTATGGATTATGAACTCATATTTTTGCTGTTTTTTACATATAATGCAGCTTTTCATTTTTGATGGACTGGGATCGTGTGGATTTTTTTGATACATTTTCATTAATGCAAAAAGTCCCTTTTTTCTTGTTTGAAATAATTGCAGCTGCTAAAAGTCAGTCTGTACCAGAAATATATTTCTAATGTGTACCAAGAGAATGCATATTTTAATGTCATTCAACAAAGTTCCACCAGGACTAAGGGCTTGTTCCAGCACTGTGACACTGAGATCTACAGCTCTGTTTATTCCTCCAAACGCTCATGAATGATCTTTAGCAGTAAGGATGAGCTGAACGTGTGTGTGTGTGTGGTCTTCTGCTGACTGTGTCTCTGATGTTCAGGGTTCTGTACGGCAACAAGATCACTGATCTGCCCAAAGGAGTGTTTGACGGACTCTCCGCCCTCCAGCTGCTGTGAGTGTGAGAGTCTCTTCCAAAGCGAGATGTCATTGCTCAGAGGTTGTGTAAATATAAAGCCATAAAATCAATGTGGACAGAACAGCTCAGATCATTCCATCTAAAAAATAAATACATTATATAAATAATAATGGAGTTTCAATTTGTGATTGTTCTGGGAAGCACTTCAGACTAAATCAGTTTATTATAAAAATAATAAACTAGCTCACTATTACGTTACATGTCTCAATTTCATCTGCATCTCTTTCTTCCTCATTTTGTTTCCAGCCTTTTGAACGCAAACAAGATCCACTGTCTTCGCGCCAACACCTTTCAGGACCTGCAGAATCTCTCACTGCTTTCTTTATATGACAACAAAATCCAAACGCTGGCCAAGGGCACCTTCACCTCGCTGCGCGCCATCCAGACGCTGTGAGCTCAGACCAGACGCTTTTACTGTTTTAAACAAGATTCTTTCATAATCAAAAGAGAACTTGCTTGCTTGCGTGTCTAATGTTAAGGAGTCTTAAATATAGCAAAGATGTAAACCTGGTGATTGTATTTGCATAAAAACATGCAATAAGTAATGAACCTGTATATGTTCCACTGATCTTGCATGTGACAAATAAGAGTAACTGTAAATAATACAAGCAAAAGTAATTTGACTAGATTACCCAAAAGGTGCAATCTAAAAGATTACATTAATGATTACAGTTGTGTAATTTGTAATCAGTACCAGTTTAGATTTCAGAAGTAATCTGCTTACACTGCTGGCTAGTCCAACAATGTGCCCACACACACACACACACACACACACACACTATATACTAAACATATTTATAAAATGCCCAGCAAATTACAGGTTACAGCTTCACTCATGTAAAATGCAGCTCCACACAGGAGGTTAAAGCTAAATTCCTGGTGGATTCATGATCATGTTTACATGTTTCTTCACAAGCTGAAATTGTAAATGTTAGCAGTTCATCCAGTCATTACTGAAGTGATGTTATATGTGAAGAATTGTATAAATCCTGCTGTAAAAGCAGCAGGGCTGTTGATAAGGTGAATGTGTTTGTCTCGCTGCAGTCATTTGGCTCAGAATCCCTTCATCTGTGACTGTAATCTCAAGTGGTTGGCCGATTACCTGCGCTCCAACCCCATCGAGACCAGCGGCGCCCGCTGCACCAGCCCTCGCCGCCTCGCCAACAAACGCATCGGCCAGATCAAGAGCAAGAAGTTCCGCTGCTCCGGTAAAACACTGGCAATTCAGCCTACAACACAATCCTCAAAACCACAAACTGTAAAAAAAACAACACTACCAACAGCACTGTGTAAACCTCAACTTTAAACACTAGTCAAAACTAAATGATGTTTAATCACAAAACCATCGAACACACAGTCATACTGACTATCTATTACACACTGTGTGATTCATCAAAAACAATATGAGCGTGACCTCTTATTGTACTGAATGAGAAGTTTCCACACCATAAATTACAGTCAGTCTGCAGGTGAAACACGTGCTATCACATTATAGCATCTGCTAAATATACACTAGCAGTCAAAAGATCGGAATAATTGATAATTTTGATAAATTCTGCTCACCAAGGTTTCATTTTTTTGACAAAAAAATACAGTAAAAATGTGAAATATTATTACAATTTAAAACAGTTCTCTCTGTGAATATCTGTTGTAATTTCTTCATGTGATGCAATCATTACTCCAGTCTTCTGTGTCACGTGATCTTCAGAAATCATTCTTATATGATGATTTGCTGCTCAAAAAACATTTCTGATTATTATCAATGTTGAAAACAGTAGCACTGCCAAATAGTTTTGTGGAAACCTTGATGCATTTTATTTTTTTTGTATTCTTTGATGAATAGAAAGTTCAAAGAACAGCATTTATCTGAAATAGAAATCTTTATAACACTATACATTTGTTTTTACTGTCCTTTTGATCGATTTCATACAGAGAATGTTTCTTGAGCAGCAAATTAAAGTGTAATAATATTTTACAATATCACTGTTTTTACTGTATTTTTGATCAAATAAAAGCAGCTTTGGTGAACAGAAGAGACTTCTTTCAAAAACATAAAAAATACAAACTTCTGAACAGCAGTGTACAGTATACTGTGCGTTTTGGGCTTACATGTGTTGTTTTAGAAATGACAGATGGTGATCAGGTGCCATTTATCACAAATAGTTTCCAGCTCTGTTTAATGAAGACTGTCAACGTCATTATTTTCTGTGTTCCATTTAGTATGTGAATTAAATGCTTGATACTGAGAACCTGATTCTCACACATGTTTTGTCCAAGAAAGCCTCTACACAACAGCTGGTGAAATGCATTGATACACATACCAAAATACAAGCCTGAAAAATGTAAAATCTCCATTTTTCATGCTGAATATCACAGCACTGTACTACTGTATACACACTACACATAAGGAGCCTGTACAGTTATACTCTATACTATATCTCTGTTGACTTCTATCATTGATATAGTCCATTTTCCAAAGCTCATCTGTGGCCTTATGTATTTTTATGCTGAGATGCTCATGGTGTATGATCAGTTTTGGTGACTATTGTCTTATTGTGTCTCTGTTGTAGCCAAAGAGCAGTACGTCATCCCAGGTGAGTGTTTGTTAATATGATACAAAGCTGTGGTTTTTCTTATTACTCTCTTTGAGCAGCTACTTTAATTTCAATACAACAAAGTAAGAAATCATTATGGTGCCTAATTATAAGATCATGCCAACTGTGGCGATTTGGAGTTGGCTGCAATGACAAACACTCACTGTCTCCTGAAGTGTGCGTACACTTTAATTATTGAACACTGTTAGATAACAGCCTTGAGCTTTGGTGCATTTAGACACTTCCTGTCTTAAGTTCTTCTGATTGTGTCTCACTGCGAGTCTTTGCTCAAATGCCTGGAAAACAACAGTGTTGTGTGTGCTCCAGGAACGGACGACGCCAGGCTGAGCTATGACTGTAATAATGACCCAGTCTGTCCAGCCAAATGCCGCTGCGAGTCAAATGTAGTGGACTGCTCCAATCTACGGCTGAACCGCATCCCTGAGCACATCCCAGCATCCACCACTGAACTGTAAGGCTGTAACAAACACGTCGCGCTATATGTCTGCAAACAGTGAATGCCAGAGGTCTGTTATTTTATTTAATCTCATTCTGTTTTCTCAAGGCGTCTCAATAATAATGAGATCACGACGATAGAGGCCACAGGGGTTTTCAAGACGCTTTCTCACCTGAAGAAAATGTAAGTGCCGCCGCTCTCACGTCTGATTGACGCTCTGGTTGTGATGCTTCACTGATGATGCCATTTGATCTGCAGAAACCTGAGCAACAATAAGATCTCAGAGATCGAGGACGGGGCATTTGAGGGAGCGTCTTCGGTCAATGAGCTGCACCTGACGGCGAACCAGCTGGATTCAGCGCACAGCGGGATGTTCAGAGGGCTGGATGGCCTGCGCATGCTGTGAGTCCAGTTTTTTCCACCAAAAACCAATCAGATTCTGCCATAATATATAGTTTTCTTTCTGTGCATTCATCTTCATTTTTCATTTTTCTCTTCTAGAATGCTGCGCAACAATCGCATCAGCTGCATTCACAACAACAGTTTCACGGGCTTGCACAACGTCCGTCTGCTATCGCTCTACGACAACTCGCTGACCACCATCACGCCCGGAGCCTTTGACACGCTGCAAAGCCTCTCAACCCTGTATGAGCCAAACCGCTGCTCTATCTCAACACACATTGGCAGAAATCCTGAGAAGGAGTTTAGCATGTGGTGGTAGAGACAGATGTTTCCTGTAATCATTAACTTGAGCCGGCTCATTGCTGGGAAGCCGTGCCATTGGAGCCTGACAGTTGCTTCAGCATTTTTTCAGTTCATTTAAATCAGTGTATTTTCCTCATTTATTCACTCATACATTGTTATCATTTGACTTTCAAAAGCTTTGTCGGTCTCTCACACTGGGTGCGATTAAGCGATGCAAATGTACAGAGCAATGACGTTCCTGAATCAAAACAATAGATCCCTATGGAGCCATTCACACCAGGCGAGATCAATCGTGGCACGACAAAGCAAGATTTTTTCCCAAACAGTGTGTCTAATTCACCCCCCCGCTCCCCATTGCCCTGTGATGAAAGAGACATCCAATTAGATTTGAGCTTTAGATCACATTGCACACAAGGTTGAGATTGGTGGCATTTTAGCACATAAAGCTGTTTATTCTTTAAACACAGTATATAACAAATATTGTACCTCTGTGGTTTTATCTAGAATGTCAAAACATGTTCTTGCTTTCGTTTGAGGATGCTTAGCACCTGAATTCTTAACAGTTTGTGTGTGCTATGCACCAAACATTTAAGTAATTCTTCTTCTCAGTGGTCAAAAATTATAGGACAATGCAGAGTAGTGAGTTGCACTACCTAGTGTGCAGGCGTAAAATGCATTCTCTGTCAGCACCACCTATCCTGTAGATAGAAATTAGCTGATGGCGTTCAGTTGTTTCATGCTTAGTGTGAAAGCACCATTTGAGAGCCTTTACTGTTGAACTTCATATTTCCCCACCTCGGACCCACAGTACCAGGGCTGGAACCATCAGAATCCAACCCTAGACTTGGTCAAGTTAAAAAATCTGCCAATGCATTGAGTCAAAATAGATAAAATTAGACTTTCTGCCAACAAGTCATAATGTGTCATTTTGGCCACATTCCCTGCATTCCCAGGGAATCAAACCCATGAACTTCACAATGCTAGCACCGTGCTCTATTTTTTGAGCTACAGGAATGCTTTTTTTTCCCTAAACAAGCATGCTGCATTGTACAAAATGCACAACATTTCTGAAACAAACTGTTATAAAATAATAAGGTAATGATGCGACAAACACTATGTATGTGGCTTTTACCCAGTTTTCATGAAGCTTTATTATTGCTAGCATAAAGGCCTGTTCACACCAAGGACGATATATATATATATTAACGTTCACATCAATGAATGACAACGTTCTGTTTATTACAAGCATGTGCTGCAGTTTTGTCGTCTGCTGCTTTAAATGCTGTAGCTCTTTAAAGTCAGCTGGATTCTGATTGGCTGTCAGTGTTTTGATTGTTCATTGCTGGAAAAAATGTCCTGGAAGTGATTTCTAATAATATTGTACCTCTGTGGTTTTATCGTTATAGTTGTGGTGTGGACGTCCATATTCTCATAGTTCTAGAATGATTATTAAAACTTTATAGTTATAGTTCTTTTTTTAACATTCATTCGGTATCTCACTCTGGGAACGCCCCAGGCATGACCAATTGCGGGAGCACCATTGTCAACACATCTGCCAGTCCCGGCAGAACAATCACTGCAGTGATCAGGGAGTCCTGCCTCCCTTTATATAAACCGCAGCTACCTCCTCAGCAGACTTTTGGAATTATTGCTCAATATTTTACAGACTAAATCCTGAGAAAGGAGACTCTGAGTGGCAACCGCTGTATAATCGGACCCATGCCTCTCTGCTCAACCAATAGAGGAACCCATGGAGTGTCCACTGGCCTCAAACTTGTGGGGAGATAATGATGGATAGTGTGTCACCCGTCCTTCCCCCGCTGTTTGAAAATTCTTTAGCAGGGAGGAAGATGATGATGATGAGGTGCTTGTTGACCACCTTGAAAGACGAGAATGATGACACCGAAGATGCCATTCTCTCCTCAAATCAGTCTATTCACCGAGGTCACAGAATGAGAGCTCACTCTCCCCTGTACAGGTGGACACAGACCTTCTGGAGGTCTGTCTCAAGGCCACGACTAAGTTGTCTATCGATTTTAAAACCAAAGCAGCGAAATCGTTCAGCTAAACCCCACGGTTGCAAGAAGAGGCTGTCTACCTGAGATTTCAGTTAAGCTTCAGGAAGAGATTGGAGACAGCACTCAAGAGTTTCTCTGTTTCCCCCAGGTGCCCCCCAAAACAGGGGTGACAGACTCCAGTTCACTGTAAAACCTCCTGTATTCAATGGAGTTGTAATGTCAGTGGCCCAGGGAGAGTCAACTCAATATCCTCTTTACTGAGAAAAAGGAGTGATAAGAATAATTCCAATTAAAAAAAAATGCAGTAGGGAAATTTAATCACATTATTTTATGATTCCTAAGCCCATTCTGGCTTTGCAAGTCCTCAACAAACACCTCAGAAAGTTCAAAAATGCTTTCACTCCAAACTTGTCAAAATATTCGTCAGGTATATCTCCAGGATCCATATGTTCACATAGATATCTTTACTGCACACAGGAAGTATCTGAGATTTGCATATCAGAACACAGCATATGAGTGAAAATTCCTTTTGATCTTTGTCTGGCTCCAAGGGCTCTGACTCCGTTAAGGAATATGGGAGTCTGAGTCTCATGTTATCTTGACAATCTGCTCTTTTGCGCACCATCTCCGCACCAAGCAGAGCTCGATACGAATACACTGGTGACTCATCTGGAGAGAATAGGTTTCAAGATAAACCAGGCAAAGCTGTCTGACTCCTTCACAGGAGATAATCTACCTGGGTCTCATTTCTCAAGACAGGATGCATCTCCCTTTTTCAACGAGGGAAAACAGACTGTCTCAGATTGTGCCTCCAGTTACTGGGTCTGGTGGTCTCAACACGTGGTCTCAACAAGTCATCCGCTCTAGGAGCTGTCTTAGCCACAGAGTGCAAAGACAGGATGCCCTATAGGTCTGGTTGTATTGAGGAAAGTGGTACATTTCTCAAGACAGGATGCCCTATAGGTCTGGTTGTATTGAGGAAAGTGGTATCGACGGATGCATCTCTCACTGGCTGGGGAGCTGTGTTCGAGGGCAGAACAGTGAGAGAATTTTGGTCTCCTGCACTGAGAGAGTAGCACATAAATAAATTTAAAAAAAATGGTTAAGGTTTATTTGGCCGCAGTCTTAGCATGCTATATAGGACTTGATTTGGGTACCATAGGCCAGTGTCCTCTGGTCTGCCAAATCATGAGAGGAGCACAGCGTTTACATCCAGTATCAAAACTGCTACTCCGTAGTCCTGAATGCGCTCTCAAAAGTCCTGTTTGATCATGAATTCAATCACGCTGGTTCAAGTCTCTCCGTGTATCTGATGGCTTTCCATCCGGCTCCTTTTTCATGTCCACAGGAGGACCGGCTACACTGTTTATGTCCAGTGCAGACTCTACAAATGTGTGTGCAAAAACCCAGGGCACTTCGCAAAAGCAATCAGCTTTTTGTTTTATGGGCTGACTCTTTTAAGTGAAAGCCTGTCTCCCATCAATGCCTCTCACACTGGGTTGTAAAGGGTGATCTTGTTATGTTAAAATAGCACGAATATAGAACCCCCAAAGGACTTACAAGCTCACTCTACCAGAGGTATACCTATGTCTTGGGCACTATTTGAGGGCATTTCTATCCAGGAAATTTGTGCTTTGCAAGCTGGTCTTTTTTGTAGCACACTTTTTTGAGGTTCTATAGACTGGATGTGACAGAACCTTCACTTGACCATTTGGTCTTGGGAGCGATTGGACAAATTGTACATTGAGCACTTGGGTAATCCAGTTTCGAAATTTTTTTACTGATCTGCTTTAAGCAATTTTATGGGTCGAAGAGGTTTAATTCAGATCTTTTTCATCTTTAGTCTGCTTCATCAGTATACCAGCTATACAGGAGTTCCCATAGTGAGATACCGAACTAATGTAAGAAAGAGAACTTTTTACTAACGTAACCCCGGTTCTCTGATAACATGAAGTGAGGTATCTCACAGTATTACCTCTGTTTTCAGCACAGAGAAGAGAAGAGAGCAGGTAGCTGCAGTTTATATACAGGAAGGCAGGACTCCCTGATTGCTGCAATGATTGGTCTGCCATGATTGGCAGACGTGGAGCAATTGGTGCTTCTGCAATCGGTCATGCCTGTGGTGTTCCCATAGTCCCATACCTCACTTCATGTTATCAGAGAACCATGGTTAAGTTAGTAACCTAAAGTTTTCAACTTTGGTGTGAACGGGCATTAATACAAGCCTATAAACAATCTCATTCCTAATTATTGACAACATGATGAAATTTACTCCCATAAATCACACAAATCATGATGGGATATATGTGAAGGGTAGATACCAGACATTATGCTGCACCATACACTAGAGATCCAGTGTTAGGCATAATGAATTACAAAATAATCCTCCGTAGAAAGAGTAGCTTGTTGTTTAGGGCAAGTTTGGTGCTGCAGACAAGGCTAATTAATATATTTTGTGTGTGTGTGGCAGAAATCTGCTGGCTAACCCATTCAACTGTAACTGCCATCTGGCGTGGCTGAGCAGCTGGCTGAGGAACCGTAAGATTGTCACGGGAAACCCACGCTGCCAGCGGCCGGCGTTCCTCAAAGAGATTCCCCTGCAGGATGTAGCGTTACCAGACTTCCGCTGCCAAGAGGGTAAACGCTCTTTTCTTTATAAATATTGATTTGACACACTGCATTATGTTTTTGATTGTATCACAGCATGATGATTCATTGTCTCTGTCTCTCTGATGTGAGCAGATCAAGAAGAAGCGAGCTGCATGCCACCCGTCCAGTGTCCCACCGAGTGTACTTGTCTGGAGTCCATGGTCCGCTGTAGCAACAAACACCTGTACGTCTTACCCAAAGGAATCCCGCGCAACGTCACTGAGCTGTGAGTCAAAACTCGGAACATAATTACACCTTCTGTCATTGTATCCTGAAGTTTCCAGCATCAAGAAATAACTTTTTTTCCCTCAAAAAAGGTATAAAATCACAGCCAATCAGAGCATGTCATGTTAATGTGGAACAAAATGAGGACCAATGAGATTTCACAGTGGGCGGAGATACCCAGAGCAATTCACAGAGATAGAAACCCAGCAACTGAGAAAATGTTACTTTTTGAGATTCACTCAAAAAATATTTATGCCTAAACTTAAGATGTATTTGAATTGAATATAGAATTGGGTTATGCCATTTAAATACATGTATCTTAAATTTAGGTCTAAATATTTTTGTGTTGTTGCCGATTACAGAAATTCTTTCATTTAAGACACTCTCAAAACACTATATTAATCTAAAAAGATTATTTTAAAGTTAACAGATCTCTTATCACATCCCACATGGTTTGCACGCAGTGTTTCAGGATACCATACAGCAGTTCATGAATATCTGAAATACAGATGATAAATCTGTGCTTAGACTTATCTTGATCTGGTTTTGGACATCACCTGGTACAAAACACACACACACACACACACACACACAAACACACAAAGATAAAACCATAAATGCGAAACCTTTCTTGTTATCAGTAAGGTCATTCCTCTGAGTGTGAGAACCTGTCAGTGCGATAGTGTGTGTGAAGCAGGAGTGTAATGAGTGTGGTTTTCAGTGGGAGTGACACACACAGACCGTCTGCAGATGCCTGTCATTCCTCTGAGTGTGAAAACCTCTCATTTGGCTAGAGCTCTCACTGACTCTGGCCAGGTGTGCTGTGCTCTCAGCCAGTCATTAAAGCTGTCTCCTCCTACCAAAACACAACGACCAGGTGCTGAGAGGCTGTGTCAGTCCTGCCGAACGCCCAGCAGACTTTCACACACGCATACTTTGTCTATGAGCTACAGCACTACACACACACACACACACACACAACACATACAGACACAAAGAAAGTAGCATCATAAAAGTGGTCCATACAAGCCTTCTAAAGCCATAAGTCAGAAGCAGATAAATATGCAAATCTATCCTCTGGATGGCTTTAACAATGAGTTTGTGTCTGCAGGTATCTGGATGGAAACCAGTTCAGTGTAGTGCCGAAGGAGCTGTCCAACTTCAAAAACCTGCAGCTAGTGTATGCCTCGCTCTTAGCGTTTCACAGACATGCATTCTTGGACAGGTTGTCATCTTGGTTTGATGGGCATGTTGTGATCTTTTGTTTCAGAGACCTGAGTAACAACAAAATCAGCACGTTGACCAACTCTTCGTTTGCCAACATGAGTCAGCTGACGACCCTGTATGTCCTCAACAACATTAATGCTATGCTGAAACTCAGCTGAGACACTGAAATCTCACTGCAGGATTTGTCTGATTTTGTCCTGCAGGATCCTGAGCTATAACGCTCTTCGCTGTATCCCGACTCTGGCCTTTGGAGGTCTTCGGTCTCTCCGCTTGCTGTACGTAGCTCTTTACTACCTAACATCAAGCACTAAAGCTGCCTTTCCATCGTCTCCAACATTCAAGTAGGATTGTGGCTTTTCACCCCTTAGTGGCAGTCGCATGAAGCTTTCAAACTGGTCATAAAACAGCTATTACCTTCAGCTTATTCACCACAGTAAAACGTATCAATAAATCACTGGAATCAATTATGAATGAATGAACGTATTCACACAAAAACAAATGGCCACCAGTTACTTTGCACTGGAAATCAATGACTTCAGGTCTGAGAGTGGCAAGAAACAAGTAAAAAAATCACATCTTTTTAATGCTATCTACATTTTTTACTTGTAATGACCGCAACAAACAACATGTGATGAGACAATAAGCAGAAATTGCGGTACAAAATACATTATTCAAAAACATTATGACTGGCTGTGATTTTGTTGCTGCTTCTCTTAAGATGACAGATAATTGTGTTAAGACTCGTGCTGCTCTACAGCTGTGTTGTCAGCTAATCATGAAGCAGGGAACAGTCTCTCTATGGTTGCCCTGCCTGTCATTTGTGCGTTCAGTAACCCAACACCAGCATCCCTGAATTCCTCAGAACCTGCAGCATGGAAACAGATAAACCTGAGCTCCGGCTGAGGGCAGGTGTCCAACAAGACCTGCAGAAAACACAGCTGTGCTCATGCATGTTTATCAAGTCAAGTCATGTTTATTTGTAAAGAGCATTTACACTACAGTATTCAGCTCAGTTTAGCTCAGTGTTAATTCAGTTTAATTCAATAACAATGTCGATTCAGCAAAGTTCACCAATAATTAAACAAATTCAATTCAGCCATAAAGCAGCACTATTTTTTCTTTATAATTTTTTTAAAGAAAAGTCATTTTGCTTTTAAAGTAAATGTATCTTGATTTAAGAATATTTAGATATTTGTACTGGAAAACAAGACAAAAATACGAAGTAAGAAAATCATTTTTTGCAGTGTTGTTTTTACAGTTTATAGATTCATGCTGATTATAAGCAATTTGAATAAATGCATTTATTGATTTATTATTTAAATAAAATCAAATAAATGCAAATAGTTAATAATAAACAATGCTATGGTTTTTTGAGTGCATAAATATGATGTTTCATTGATGTATGACAAAAAAATATGCATCACATGAAGTTCATTAGTTTTATGTTAAAACTGTCCAAATGGATGGGAATTATATATGCAACTCAAAACACATAAACTCTAAATAGTTTTTTTTTTTTTTTGAGTTCAAACCCCCACTGAACCCTTTATCAAGATCAAAACCCATTTGAGAAGATATGAACAACATAAATCATATCATCAGTGTGTCCATTAAAACTTTGTGTCAGAAACAGTGTGAGGCGCGCTGGTAATGTCACAAACGTCACTAATGCTTGTGTCTCTCGCGTTGTTCTAATCTCTGCATGGTAATGACATCTCAGAGCTGCCTGATGGGATCTTCAACGATGCTGCATCGCTGTCACATCTGTGAGTAAAGATCCAAACAAATGCATGTTTAAATATGCAGACCGTTCACAAAATACTCTGAGCGCTGATAATACTGCACAGCTCATCCGGTGTGTTACGTCTGCTTGCTCTAAAGCTACAGTTTAGAGAGCCGTGAATGCACATCTTGTGTCTTCCCAGGGCTTGTGCTCTTGGTGGTCAGTCTGTCTGTCCTCAGATCCATGAACTACCATGACATGTGATATTACGTGGCCGAATAATGATTAATAGTACTAAATGTTATTATATATTGAATATTGCTGCATTTTATAATATTGCTAATTGGCACATTTTATAAAAGCATTAAGCCAAATGTGAGTGTGGGTTGCTGGGATTTCACCATGGACATTTTACTTTACAAATCCAAACTTCACAAATGTCTTGTGGGTTTGGAACGAGTAAACGATGACAATTTTTATTTTTGGGTGAACGATCCCTTATTTCCCATATTTCTGGTAGATTCACTGTAATACAAAGCCTCTTGTGCTATTTGTCTTTATTTTAGGGGAGTTGAATAGAATTCAAACACGCTTTTGTTTGGCCATTGCAACAGCTTTAGGACGTGTGTTTAGGACGTCTACAGCGCCATCTAGCAGCAATGATGCTGTAAAACAGGACAGCATAAATGAGTACAGCCTCTCCGAAACCTCTCCATTTCCCTTTTCATAGAAGGCATTAGGGTTCCTTGAAGATATAATGTTGTTTCAAGACTGGATGATCAAAAAATAATAAGAAAATAAGATTTTCTTGTAAAAGTGATCAAATGTTGCGTTGCAACATAAGTACACGGTCCTGAAATTTACTAAATAAAACGGAAGAAAAAAGAAAAAATGGTGCAAGATAAAGGCAATTTTTTATGAACGTGAGTATGTTGAACCAAAATATTTTATAGAGACACTCCTCATTAAAGACCAGGGCATTAAAGGAGGTCGTCCTTCTGGAGTTAAACAGGATAGATGTGATCACGCAGTGCCAAGAAGAGTCAGAGCAGAGCAGTTTTAAAGTTATGGAGGACATACTATGTACTGGAATATTACACTTTTCTTAAAATTGATTCAACATTGTAATTATTTTTGCAACCCTGCATTTAAAGGGTTACTCCATCCCAAAATGAAAATTTTGTCATTAATCACTTACCCTGTCGTTCTAAACCCGTAAATGCTTAGTTCGTCTTTGGAACACAATTTAAGACATTCTGGATGAAACTGTGACTGTCCCATAGACTGCCAAATAAATAACAGTGTCACGGTCCAGAAAAGTATGAAATTCGAGTATTCTGCCGATGCTTTTCATACTTTCCTGGACCTTGACACTGTTATTTATTTGGCAGTGTATGGGATAGTCTCAAGCCTCCCTGTTTTCATCCAAAATATCTTAAATTGTGTTCCGAAGACGAACGAAGCTTTTACCAAAATTGAACAACATGGGGGTAATTGATTAATTACAAAATTTTCATTTTGGGATGGAGTATACCTTTAAGCAAAATTGCCTAGTTTTACAGATAGGAATGACATATTTTTCAGTTTTTATTAAATATGTGGTTAATGGATTTACATTTTTTTCTTCTTTCCATAGTAGTAATAGTGATCATTAAGAAACAGAAGTATATCTATGTACTCATTTATGCTGTGTACTGTACATTATATACAGACAGGGCTTGTTCAGTGCATCTCATTTTGGTTGTCTTAAAAGATCTGTATTTGTTTAATGCTGGATGGTGTGGTTGCTCTCAGAGCGATTGGTGCGAACCCTTTGCACTGTGACTGCCGCCTGCGCTGGCTCTCTGACTGGGTGAAAACCGGCTACAAGGAGCCTGGCATCGCACGCTGTGTTGGACCGCATGGCATGGAGGGAAAATTACTGCTCACCACCCCTGCCAAGAGGTTCGAATGTCAAGGTAAGATGCATGACTAAGGTTAAAGAAAAGTCCATGAAATCCATTGGTTTTGCAGACCACAAGTGCTTAATTGTCTGCCCTGCGTCTCATCAGGTATTAACCATGCAATGACTGACATGTTGGTTAAATAATCTTGTTACCTAAGATTTGTCCTTCATACCTCATCAGAGTCTTTGCTCTGAGAAAGACACTCAGATTCCCGTTGTGCGTCCTTGGATGATTTTTGAGGGATTTTATTCGGTGTCTGTCAGGGTAGTAAGGGTTGTGTTTCTGTGTGTGCAGGTGAAGTGGACGCTGCTATACTAGCGAAGTGTAACCCGTGCATGTCTAAGCCCTGTCTGAACCACGGCAGCTGCGAGGCCGATCAGACAGACGGCTACAGGTGTCGCTGTTCAGAGGGGTTCAAGGTGAGCACACAACACACAAGCAACGTGAATCCTGATAGACGGACATGAAACGTTTACACATTTCCTTTCACACACAGGGCAAGAACTGTGAGACGCCGCTCAACGCTTGCGTCAGTGAGCCCTGTAAGAACGGAGGAACATGCCACATGTCTGGAGAAGAGGATGAAGGCTTTAGGTGAGCCTCAACATCTTTTCCTTATCATTTATTAATGTGTGCAGTGGTTGAAAGCATACATTAAATGGTTATTTGTTGTGCCAAATTCAATCTATTTTCATTTTAAAAACCATTGCGTCTGTTACATCGGTGTCAATTGTTCTGAAAACAATATCAGAGTGTAAAAAAATGTATTCTTCTTAAATAAGCTGCAAAAGCAGTTGTTTCTTATATTCTATGGTTTGCTTTTGGGGTGAAATTTGACCTGGAAGTCTTCATGAAATTCATTCTCGGTGCTTAGAAAGCTTGATCCTTATTTAAAAATGACGCATTTGTGTTTTCTCAGCTGTTCATGTGCTGCAGGCTTTGAAGGTCCCACATGTGACATTGACATCGACGAGTGTAAAGACAATGACTGTCAGAACGGGGCAACCTGCATAGATGGGATCAACAATTACACCTGTTTATGTGCCCCTTTTTACACAGGTACATGTGTTACTACTTCCTGAACACATACATTAATGTTATTTGTTTTTTAAATCAAAACTGCACTTTATTTCGATAGTCCACTTTAGACATTCTACTAACTACAAGTAAATTTGCAACTACAGTACATTAACTGTTATAGTTAGGGTCAGAATAAACTGACATGTAGTTGCAAAGTTAGTAAAATTTCTAAAGAGGACTATTAAAATAAAGTGTTACCACAAAGAATTTTTCGGTTTCACTTTATTTTACAGTATGTGTGTAATTACAATGTACTTACCTAAGAGAGCACTGGGTAATTTATGTTAACTATATGGGTTAAGTTTATAGGTATATTCATAGTTACAATTTAATTATTCACTAATTCACAAAAGTACAACAAAACAAAAAAATAAAAATCTACCAATTCTCCCAAACTCTCAAAATCATAGTTGTAATTACAGACAATGCATATAGTTGTAACACCAGACTTACAGACTGCACTGTTTGTGCGTGTGTGTAGGGGAGATGTGTGAGGATATGGAGGACATGTGTGCTTCTACTCGCAGTCCCTGCAAGCACCAGTCCACCTGCTTCATCACAGTCACTGGCCCAAAGTAACCTCATCTCCTTTGACCTAGTAGCCGAGTAACAGCCTTTTAATTAACCAAATAATCAATTGTTTTCAAAGAGCTCAATAATGGTTGCATATGTGTTTGATTTAGGTGTATGTGCGCACCTGGTTATGTGGGTGACGACTGCAGTGTGAACTATGACGACTGTAAGGACCACAGGTGTCAGAATGGGGCACAGTGTGTGGACGAGGTTAACGGATACTCCTGCGTTTGCCCCAAGGCCTACAGGTCAGTTCTTTACACCATTTTACATGTTAACATCAGTGGAGATAACCCCAGTTCATCAGTGATCCAGAATTGCACTTCATCTTTTGATAGACTGAAAGTAATGTCAGACGATTTGTTTGCAAAACAGTTTTTTTTTCTATTAACTAAAGACATTTTGGCAACCAGTGACCAATTTTTTAGCAGTGTACCTTAATCACACACTGCCTCATCATGCACCTTGGAGTTTCTTGTGTCAGAGGTAGGAAGTACTCGTTATCCCTGCGGAGATACTGTGGAGTGTAAAGCATTCAGGGAGATTCAGAGAGATTGCCCTGCCACCTCCCATCACTGTCTGTCATCAATCCCACTAGATACACACAACACTGCAGCAGACTTTTAATTCTGGAGGGATTTGATCTGACTCAGTTAAGTGAAAACGTGTTGACATGGAGTGCACTTTTCATGTTACTCCTACATCTCCGTCGGATGAATGGCTTTTGCTGTGGTATTACCCATTCATAAGTCATGTTGGATAAAAGTTGTCTCAGTTGAGTGTCTGAGCAAAAGTACAACTTTCTCTTACTCTTTTTGTACTCAACATTATTAAACTTGAAATACATAGATGAGGATAATTTGGGAACTAACAGCCTGTCCTCCAACAAAAAACGACCATTTAGGTCGTTTGTGCAAGCACCTTATTACGACCTATATTTACGTTTTAAAGTTAAGCGGCCTCTAGCGGGCGTAAAAAATAATGACAGTATCGCGTTGCGTCTGTCGTCATAAAATGACGTATCATGTCATTACCAATCAAAACGCACGTTTATTTTAATGCAATGTGTGGACTTTTTACACCGATCTCACAGTAATTCGTACATATTTTACTAGGTGGCTTATTCGTTCGAATGACCACCCCTAACCCATCCCCTAAACCTAACCCTCACAGAAATCATGCTAAATTATGATTTATTGACCATAAACACAACACCCTCACGTCCGTTCTCTGGGATCGAACCCATGATAGCATGATTGCATATCAAGGTATAACGCAATAATCTACCAACTGAGCTACACGAAACGCAAATCACAGTGCAAATAAAAGAGTACAAAACATTAATATGAAAACGAGCTTTTGGTTAAGTGTATTGGTTGTATTACATGTAAAAATTTACGAAATAAACTTGCTTAGACTGGGGTAACTGATTAATTACCTTGATAGCATTTCAAGTCAGTTATGAGGATAATTTGGGAACTAACTTTACTTAGACTGGGGAAACTGATGAATTACCTTGATAGCATTTCAAGTCAATTTAGATAATGTTCATTTATATCATGTTCATTTCTCAGCCTGTCTGGTATAACTTAAGCTACCACTCTAGAAACTCCATTGTACTGCTAGGTGACTTCAAGAAACAAATATGGGACAATGTATAGTACCAAGGGCCCAGTTATAGAGAAAATTGGCCACAACAAACACCATGTGTCTACATAAGGTTGTATATAGGAATGTAATATTGTACCATCTGACTTCTTTTGGACACAGGTAAAGAGAGGAGCTGTCAACTGATCATGACCAGATAATGAGTTTGGTTAAATAGCGAGGTAGCTGCCAGACAAAACCAGGAAACGTAAACAGACTGTGGGGGTGAACTGGGAATGTTTGGTGAAGGCTCTTGTCCAGAAGATGTTTAATTCCCACCTTCAGAGGTGCTATTCCTTTTTTTCCAAGGAGGCTGGAGACATGGAGCCTGAGTGGACACATTGGTAGACACAGGTGGTGATGAAGGCTGTCAATCTGCAGGTGGAGGTCTTTCAGGAATGGTTAACCTTGTGGGGTGATTCGGCTGACTGGCCACAGTAGTTGTAGAGGCAAAAAAGCTCAGAGTAGCCATTGCAAAGTACTTCTGTTCAGCCTCAAAGAGGTAAAGGCAAACCATCAGAGGGCTTATGCTGGGTACACACCAAAATATATGTTTTACATCTTATAAGATTTTCAAAATGTGATAGAGCCCAAACGTGAGAAAAATCAAATCCTAGATTTAACCGTTTTGCTCCTATAGTGTGTGGTGTGCCATGATGTGACAAAGACAGCACACCACACACAAACAGATTTTCAACCAGAGTCTCGACTGTGAACACAGGAAAAATCGCAAAATCTTGCGAGACTTCAGAATAAGCTGATCCTCCATCTCTGCTGTCCACATCAGTTTCACTTTGTGCTGCACCATGACTGCTTCCGTCTTCCATCATCTCACTTTCTGATTGGATATTGTTTTTTTCATGTAATAATCTCCAGAGCGTGCGCGCGTTTGTCCTCAGGGTTCCCCCCACACATCAG
Organism: Cyprinus carpio; assembly: GCF_018340385.1. NCBI lineage: Eukaryota > Metazoa > Chordata > Actinopteri > Cypriniformes > Cyprinidae > Cyprinus > Cyprinus carpio. The sequence continues at coordinate 2,780,110 of NC_056584.1, read as the reverse complement.
GATTTCTGATCGCAAATATTAAACATGTTGATTATTTACGATTCGCGATCGTGGCGGCTCCAACGTTCTTCTGATCAGGCTCGGACACTCTTAACACACCTCACAGCAAGAGAAAATCTGATAAGATAATCTTTAGAACCATCAAGATAATCGGGAGATAGCTAGGATTGTCGGAATGGGGAAATCGGCCCAAATCAGCCCGATTATCTTTTGGTGTGTACCCAGCATTAGTCAGGAGAGGCATTGTCTGGTCCAGGCTATTGTCAGTTAGGACCAGAAACTGCTGAGATATCAGTCTGAGTCTGAAGGTGGAAGGAACACTATGAGGAACTTCTGAAGCCAAAGTAAATGTCAACTATTCTGTTTGTGATATTTATGGATAAATATCCTCTGCTCCAGCAGAGGAACAGAGAGTTTTACAGGTGGGGAGCTGGGCATTTATTATGGTGGGATAAGGGTCTGCGCTTCTATATCTGGGGCCATGGTTTTCAGTCCTCTTTAGGTAGGAAATGAGTTGCCTCCGCATGAGATTGCTGGGTGAATCAGGGCAGTGGCAGGAGTAATGCAGTCATTATACTGGGCTGTAGTGATGAAGAGTAAGTTGAGCATGTGGGCAATGCTTTCAAATTACAAACCAGCCTATGCTCCAACTTTCATCTGTGCTCATGAGCTTTTGATAGTGACCAAAAGAAAAAGATTGCGGGTCCAAGCAGCTGTACATGCTGTTTCTAGTGAAAATGACTATTAGAATAGATTAGGTGATGGACTAGAGATGATGTGAAGTGAACAATGTAAGTATTGGCTAAATATCCTCCTCGTAATACTTTATAATACTTCAGTAAATGACTGAATGCTGTGTTGTGCCGTCATGTTTACGGTTGTTTAGTGATTTTTACGCTCTCGGCTACGCCGGTGTAACAGCTTACTTCCGTTCCATTCGCAGCTGTTGCTTAAAGTCCTTAATGTTTGATTGTGTTCCTGCCATTATTTACAACAGTGATTAAGACCTTCAGGTGTAAAGACCCAGACAATTGAAGTATGTGCCTCTTTTCATGCAGCATCTCTTACAAATGCTCAGAGACATGCTCATGACAGAGAAAATCAGAATTAGATTTGAAATGATCAAAACTGACCTGAAACCTTCTGTGTGCAGTGGACAGCTTTGTGAAGTCCCATCTACTCCGCGCTCTCTCTGCGACTTGGCTGACTGTCAAAACAATGCCCCCTGTGTGGAGCGGGGGGGCCATGCACTGTGTCAGTGCCTTGAAGGGTTTGGTGGACCACGCTGTGAAAAGTTGGTCAGTGTCAACTTTGTGGACCGAGACTCCTACCTGCTACTGAGTGACCTGAAGAACTGGCCTCAGGCTAACATCACACTACAGGTATTCAACAAAACTCAAACTTTATAAAAACATTGGATGAAATTTGCCAGTGTTATTGTATAACATCTTTCACTTGGCTTGCAGCATACAGAACTAGTAAAAAACTAGTAGAAATGCTTTATAACAGGTAACCAGTGTAGCAATGAGGTCCATTTCTTGGCATTGGCAAACTAGGTTGTCACTGCGGTCAGGTTTGTACTGTTCATCTACTGATGATATATGATGTATTTTGGTTCTGTTCTCAGGTGTCCACAGCAGAAGATAATGGCATTCTTCTGTACAATGGGGACAATGACCACATTGCTGTGGAGCTTCATGAAGGTCATGTTAAAGTCAGCTATGACCCTGGCAGCCAACCAAGTCATGCAATCTACAGGTGATCTGGAGTTTTGAACTGTATTTTTAATTTAATTCCAATGAAATGTTGGCATGCAGGGATATTATTGATTATGAAGATCACTGATCACTACGTTTCATTTTCAAAAGATCACGTGATTCTGTATTTTCCACTCAGCAGCTGACTACAAATGAAACATTTATAAAGCTTCAATGCAATTTAAATTTCAGATCAGATATCTTTCATGCTTGCTTTACACACAGTACTGAGACCATCAATGATGGTCAGTTCCACACGGTAGAACTGGTGACCTTTGACCAGATGGTGAACCTTTCCATAGATGGTGGTATCCCAACAACCATGGACAGCTTTGGTAAAGTGCAGCCCTTGAGGGGAGAAGCTCCACTATATGTGGGAGGTAGGAGTGCACCAAGGATATCTGCCTCCATCACAGCTAAAATAATCGTACAATACTGTCAATCACGACTGTGCACCTATAAACCTACCTAGACACAACACATGCTCTCCGCTCTATTGCTCTTGAACTTGGCTAAAATCACCAAACCAGTATACCCAGGTTTTTCAGATCCGGTCCTAGAGGGGCCACTGTCCTACAGAGTTTAGCTCCAACTCTTATTAAATCCACCTACCTGTAATTTTCCAGTAATCCTGAAGACCTCGATTCACTTATTCAGTTGTGTTTGAACAGTTGCAGATAAACTCTGTATATGACAGTTGACCTCAAGGAGCAGGATTTATAGAGCCCTGACATATATCATTAATGGTTACTGAATTCATGTGGCATCAGTGTTTCTTCCCAACTCTGCTTTTACAAAATTTTCTCACTGAATCAGGCATGCCGGTCAGTGTCCACCCCATAGCTCCCCGTGTCTGGCAGATCCAAAACAGCTCCAGTTTTCATGGCTGTATTCAGAACCTTTACATCAATAATGAGCTACAAGACTTTACCAAAACCCAGATGAAACCTGGTGTGGTGCCCGGATGTGAGCCTTGCCGAAAGATATACTGCCTTCATGGTATTTGCCAACCCAACACCGCCATAGGCCCCATATGCCACTGCCAGCCCGGATGGAGTGGGCAACACTGTGACCAGCCTTCGGCGAACCCCTGCCTGGGCAGCAAGTCAGTCAAATTCTTGAGGTGAAATAAGCAGACTTGACCAAGGCACAACATGTCATGCTTTAATTCATTCATTCTCTTTACACAGGTGTGTCCATGGGAGATGTATTCCAATGGACACGCAGTCGTACCGCTGTGAGTGCCAGGAGGGCTTTCATGGAGCCCTGTGCAACCAGCAGGAAGAGCTCTTCAATCCATGCAGAAAGCTCCAATGCAAACATGGTCACTGTCAGATATCTGACACAGGAGATGCCTACTGTCATTGTGAGATGGGCTACAATGGAGAGTTATGTGACAAGGGTAAGAAAACATAAGCACAACCCTCCAGACATTGTCAAGCATTCTGTTTCGGATGAGATAAAGCATGGATAGCTCCGTTACTATTATTAAATTAGTTTTTTTATGCTATTTGATGAGTAATGGTCCATTGTCAATTTGACTTTCATGTTGTTTTAGAGTCTGAGTGCCACGGGGAGCCAGTGCGGGACTTCTACCAGGTCCAGCGTGGTTACGCCATCTGTCAGACCACACGCATGGTGTCTTGGGTGGAATGCAGCGGTTCCTGCGACACCGGCTCCTGCTGCGCCAGTCAAAGGATGAAACGCAGGACATACACTTTCGAGTGCAGCGATGGCACATCCTTCAGCGAGGAGGTTGAAAAGACCATCAAGTGTGGCTGTGTGGGATGCATGTAGAACACAACCACTAGCATCACCACCTCATCACAGTCTGACAGATCCGCAGAAAGAGCCATCACAAAAAGCCAACAGAAATAGATGTCTTTCATTGGGTATACAGAGACATACCCCCCCCCCCATCACTCTAACCCCCACCCTTTTATATTTCCACCACAGCCTGAAATTTCAACCCCATTTTGTCCTTTTGTAAGGTCTCAGAAAGGTAAATTAACATCAACTCAGCTGAGAGGAAGGCGAGCGAGGTGGCCCCTGGCTTGTTTCAGCCCAAAAGCAGGACAGTAGTAATGCATTACAAGAAAATGATGGTCTTTTTGACTCTCTCTGCAGTGCAGGACGTGTATTTGAGCACATAAGACTCTGTAATGGTGATGAAAGGAACATTCACATTTCCACCATGCCTGAAAAAACTATACGTATGATATATCTGTGTGGAAGAATACATCCTCGGAGACACGCTGGTAAAATAGAACGTGTGAAACCAGATATGCATGGAACGACATGCTGTCTTGCCAGATATTTCCAGTCATTTTGAGTTATGCGTGGCACACGGGACTCTTCCATGTGTCCCTGCCCCATTTCCACTGCAAATAACATCATTAATAAACTACATGGGGGCCAAAAATACCCAACAGCCTTCCATGTGAAAGTGTGAAGAGCTCTGCGACGCTCCTGGTGCCATAATATAGAGTTACGTTGTTGGAGGGGAGCTTCTTTACAACATTTCGACTTCTGATAGATCGAGAAAGTGAAAGTCAAGCAAAAGGATCCATTCGATCTATTCCATACAGTGTTTGTCATTCCATGACCTCAAACAGAGAACTCTACAGAATGTAAGGGAGAGCTGAAATCAAGCGCTAGATAGATCTCATCACACTGTTTTCTAAGATGCATGCTCATTGTCATGTGATGTCTGGATTGTGGTTAATATTAGTACTGCTGAGCAGAAAATAGAACATCGCTTATCAAAACACTGCTAAATATGCGACGCCACTGCGATTTTTTTTTTATATTGGTCAGTGTTGAAACTGTTTGAGGGGTACAATATGACTATGGGTTATGACCACAACACTGTACACACCTCTTAGAAGTGACAATTCTCCCATAAACAGTAACGATTTCCCAGATTCCACCATGTTCTCTTTTTGATTCCTACAGTATTACCTCTGCAAGCTACTGCGTTCATGAAGTTTTGCAAATTACCACGAACATCGTCCTAGAATTAAAACACAAATAAGTGCAGTTTGGCTTATTTCATTTAATTTTGGTGGGTGTTTGTTTTCGCTTTGATTTCCTTTTCCTAACTCCCTAGCCCTTCACTTTATACAGAATGCTTAACAGATTCTAATATATATTTGTATTTCATTTTGGTATAGTATTTTTATATGTTAAAGAATAAATTTGTGTTTTCGGGATTTTAGTGACTTTTGGTGTTTTATTCGGTCATTTAATTCACTTTGCTTATACAGGCTACAGTGGTTTGAAAGTGGCCAAAAGCATAGATAATTATTAGCCTATTAGCCTTATTGTAATAGGAGCCAGTGTTGATCGTTTTGGAAGTTTTTTTTTTTTTTTAATTTTTATTGTAAATGTTGTCTTCCATGTGAATACATTTAATTCATTTAAAATATCTTTGTGATTGATTTTGTAATTATTTATTTTAAAACCTTTCCAGATAGAAAGCTGAAATTTCATTTATGAGTACGCTGATTTTGAGTTGTGAATAAAGCTAAGAGAAAAAAGGGATCATTGAGAGAAGGCATTTAATAAGGGTAGGTACCATTCAGTCCTCATATTAAAGAGCAAGTCAACAGCCCCGACCATTACTAGTGGTTTCCGTGATTAAGTGCAGATGAAAATACACTACTTGCTTAATATTGGAGAACAACTAGCAGTACTTTAACCCTCCATACATACATTGTTCCGCATGGTTGGTTTCTAAAAAATGTCAACCTGTTTTGTTACACTTTTGTGGATACTTATTGCTCTTATTGTACACTGAGGTACTGGGAACGGAAGTTAAAGTCAATGTCATCGCTTCAGTGCAGACGAATCATTGGAAAAGGTTACAGACTTTTCCTGTAGATTTCATGGGTCTGAGCTAACCTTGTGCCAGTCACAACCATCGCATCATGAACTCGAGAACATTTATTGTGAAAGATACTGTCGCTGTTGCATATAGCACATTTAAGAGCTCTTGCTGTTTATTCTTCTGATGTTACGTTGATAGTTACACTGACTAACTGCAGTTACTCCGAATGTAAGTAGCGCCACCAAAATGTTTACTGAACTTCCTCCTTTTTCATTCATTAAAATGTGTGATTATATGAGTGTCTATGTCTGCTTTATCAAAACCACATAAACTTTTAAGCAGCAAAATATTTGGTTCCTGGCACATTCATGATCCAGCCAAACAAATCTGGTTGGCACTGGAGAGGCAAAAAAAGAAAAGAAAAGAAAAACAAAAAACCCTTGAGAAGCAAAAATGAAACAATAAATGATTTACTATAAATAAATGTAGTTCCTGTTGTATACATATATTAAAAAAAAAAAAAAAAAAAAAAAACTGGCTTCTGCATTTTCAGAATAAAATTACACAGTTCAGTGGTGACCTTCAGTGCACTGCTCTTCTTTACCTTATACACAGATCAAATCATTTCACTGATTCTTGAAGCTTGTCCAGACTACCACACCACTCACCTCAGCTCCAAACATATCCCAACATTTGAAAATGCATCAACGACTGACAAAAGACAAAATGCATAAAACTCAAACCAAATTAGTTCACTTTTATATAATATTTCCTACTTGCACAACTCAAAACATATATATGAGGTATGGTCTTCCATCCTGGTGGTGGTTTAAGTAAACTACATTTCAAACTACTTCAAAGTCAAAAAAGTAAAATAAAATGTTCAAATATAGTTTTATATATTACATTTATATAAAATAACAACCACATATAGTTAATCTCTTATGGTTATCTCCAACTACCCAAACATATTCCTGTTAATTTATCCAGTTTTAGAAAACCTGTTATCTTGGATAATATTATTATTATTTTTTTTATTATTATTTTTTTTAACTGCATCACAAATACAGGCATTAAAAAAATGTTTGAGAACATATTGCATAATGACTCTTCTCTACAAAAAATCTATTTTAGAAACAAAAGTGATAGAAACTTGTGCATATGTTTCTATGCACATATCACCTGAAAAGGGAAAAAACAAAACAAAAAACAAAAACAAAACTGTATATATGTAGACAATGAAAATATGAACTACTGCATATTTAAACAAAATTAAAAAGCTATTAAAAACAAGCTGTGATCTTATAAAGAAGTTTGGTACAAATTTCTCATCTATGTGCAAAAAGAATGAGGCTTTATTTCTTGAGGCAACCTCAATCACTTATAAATACAGATAAGAAAAAAGGCACATTATTCAGGTTACAAAGCCACTTTTAATTAGCTAAAATTAACTGATTAGAATCATTCCTTAAATAATATCTGGTTCAATAATCCAAGCTGTTGTAATAATAAGCTATTCAACATAACGGTCAATCAAACAAGTGAGTTATTGGGTTATTTATAACCCAGGGGAATCAAACTCAATTCCTGGAGGGCCGGAGTCCTGCAGAGTTTAGATTCAACCCTAATTAAACACACCTGATTCAACTAATCAAGTCCTTCAGGGTTATTTGAAAACTGCATGGTATGTGTGCAAGGGTTGGACCTAAACTCTGCAGGACTCTGGCCCTCCAGGAATTGAGTTTGACACCCGTTTATAACTCATATTTAAAATTCCCCACTGGAATCAGAAACTTTATTGATTTTTACATTAATGGCTCTATCAACAACAAAAAAAGTATTTTTTTCATAAACAAATATATTTCTTTAAGCATAACTGGAAAATGTTTGACACTGAAAAGAAATAACTCTGGAAAATTTCTTTACCTGAACTACCTAACAATGACAAATCTCTCTCAGATGACAATAAATTCAAAGCTCTGAAAATGTACTGCCAAGCTTAAAAAAATAGCTTCAAAAATATTTTCTTTTTTTAAAAGCATCAGCACCCCTTGTTCTTCTGAAACATTTCTACATGAGGTTGTAGTACCTGTACACATTGTTCATGGTTTTGAAGTCCTAGTACGTTTTGTGGGAGTGACCAGTGGTTCCAAGCCTCGCTTTGTGGAGGATTTGGGAGAGGCAGTCTGTGAAGGGGTGCCTTCCATCTTTCTTTGTGACCTAGTTAATACTTGGTCTTCCAACATCAGAGGTTTAATGCTCACATCTAAAGATTGTGATTCTAAATTATTAGGGCTTTTTTGAAACACCAGTTTTTTTGTCTCAACTTTAGTCCCACTTGCTTTTACTTGCTGTGCCTTGTCAGTTCCAGTTTTGATCAGTATCTGTTTTTTACTCAAGGCGTTTGCTGAGGCATTCTCACAGATTGCTTTTGTCATTCTTGTGAGTGCCTTCAGTCTCTTTGGAGAGGCACTGTCTTTGTGACACGGGTTCCTTTTCAAAGCCCGTTGTTTGAGGGCAGAGTTTGTTTTTGCCGTCTTGGTCAGAGAAGAGATCCTCTGAACCACAGACTTTGACGCTTTACATGTCGGCAGTTTTTGTTTGCTGGCTTTCTTTGGAATTATTGTCGACTTGAGATGAGCACCTTTGAAAGTTTTCTCTTTGCGTTTCTTGTTTTGCTGAACCTGAAGCTTCTCACGCATGTTGGAATATTTCCGTAGAATTCTAGCACTCGCTGGATTTTTCGCACTGCCTGCCGCTGGGGCAAGGCTCTCAGGAGCCTGTACCGGTGTCACTCCAGCAAGACTCTGTGCCTTTGTACAGATTCGTGTGGCAGTCGTCGCTTCATGCTTTTCTTTACTCCTCATCGCAGAAATACCCTGACCTAAAGCTTTTGAGAGTAGCCTTTGATTCTTGGGGTTATTCTTCACCGGTGATGCAATAGCAAACTTTTTCAGGTGCTTCTTCAACCGTTCGGCCTGGAGGCTCGGAAATATCCCATGAGAGGAACCCGCTCCTGCTGCCGAAGAGTGAAAGCACAACTGTGTTTCAGAAGGATGTCTGGTGTTGATCTTCTTAACAATTACAAGTGATTTTGTTTCAGTTGACTGCAGGAACCACCTGCAGATACTGGGCAAATCAAAGGGCTTCATGAATAGCATTTGCACAGGGGATAACTTTTGTTGTTCCAATGGCCTTGACTTTCGTACTCTGCGTTTGCTTTTCCATATTTCTTTAAGCCTGTCCGCCTTGTTTTTGGGTTTTGGTGCAGGCTGACCCTCCTTGTCCATTGGAACCCAACTTTTGTGCATTTTATCAAACTTTGAGTTTAAGTTTGAAATCAACTGCTGGTGTTCTTCCTGCCTCAGCGCATCCAAAAATGTAGGGGGACTGCAAACAATAGGTTCGGTCATCTGAAGACTAGCTAGGTGGAAGGATTCATTTGGCAAACTCGATGAGCCTCTTATTTGGGCCTCCATATGCTTCTGATTTGGGATTTTAACTTTTGAACTCAAGGGGCTCTCTTCAGCTTCCCCACTTGAGGATGCTGAAACCCTTTGTTGTCTCAGAGGACGTTTATTTCTATTAGGGCTTACTGTTGAGCCACATGACTTTTCAGTATTAGACACATTCCCTCTTCTCAACGACATGCGTCCAGGGCTCTCTGATGCATCTACAACAGCAGATTTGTTGTTGCGGGGCTGTTCTGCAATTAAACTGGTACTGCTTCTTAAGGGCATGTGCCCATTGGCCTCGGTTTTTCTACAGGTAGTACTGGAATGTGAACTGACAGGTTGTTCACTGAATTTTTTAATGGAACTTTTAACAGGAGAATCTTTGGTAACAGTCGGTTTAATTGAGCTAATAGTTCTACTTCGTAGAGGCATATGTGTTAATGCCTCGGAAGATATACACAAATCTCTAATAGCTGCCTGCTCACAAATAGAGCTGCTCTTTCTTAAAGGCATCTGTCCTTGCTTCTCTGAATGGCCTTCTGTCGGACTGATCGAATTGCTACTTGGCGCTTCAGTGTTACTTCTGCTTCTCAAAAGCATATTTTCAGAACTTGTTGGTGACTTTTTAATGGCTGAACAGGGTCTGCTAACAGAGAGCTCAACAGGACTACTTTTATTTCTAAGTGGCATCTTTTCAGTGCTTTCAGAGGCTTGATTGTTCTGTTTGTGGTGTTTTCCAATCTCTGAAGTGGAAGAGGTGGTGCTTACAGTCTCTGGAAGAACGTCATGTGACAAAACACTCGGCAAATCATTATTCACTTTGATGCCTGGACTCGGATGCTCATCTCTACCAACAGCTGTTGCAGTTCTTGATTTTGGTCTTGTTTTGACTCCATGATCCACAACCAGACCGTTACAAGGTTTAGCAGCCGGGAGCTCCTGTGTTGTTTCAAGAATGTCAACAACTTTCAAATCAGGCCCCTGCTCAGTATGGGCATTTGTTTCAGTAGAATGAGTCTTTGGGCTTTTATCATTGGCATGATCAACAAGTTCAGAAGCACCACACTTCATGGAGTCTTTCATTACGTCAACACTGCATTCTGAACTTCTACTACGCAAGCATCTGTCTGAGGACACTGCATGTTTTGCATTCAAACCTTTTGAAGTATGCAGATCCACATCCTTCTCTTTACATTTGACAAGCGTTTGTACAGTAGAGACTCCAGTCAGGCTGGACACTGCTGAATCCCCTTGATTCTTCACTGATAGTTCGGAAGAGTTCACTGTTTGGAGGTTACTTTTACTGTCATTCAAAACTTGCTCCTGAGCACCTCTATCCTCCTCAGTGTTTGCCTTTATTTCTGATGCCTCTGATTGTTCCTGGACATCTGCTGCAGTCTCGGCTTCTGTGGGTTTTTTAATTTCTCTTTCATTTCTCGGTTCCATGTCGACTTCATCAGCAGAGCACTCTTTGACCATGTTAGGGGACACATGGATCAGTGATTGCTCCAAAGATTTATTCTCATGCTCAGGATTTCCTTCTGTACCACAAACCACCTCTTCTGGCATGGGCCCAATTTGGGAGTCACATCCGTCTTTCTGTACAGTGAGTTCTGTTGTTTCGGTGGTTTCTTCTACTACGTCCATGCGTTTTTCTTGCACTACTGCATTCAGAGTACAACTGGGAGCTTCTGAGATCAAATCTAGTTGCATGGTTGATTCACTCTGTTTACCTGATGGCTCACTGAAAATTTGGCCATTGCTTTCAATTTTACCCGTTAGACTGGTTTCAACCATCAAACCCAGACTAGTTACTTTTACGACATCTCCTGGCATTTCATTCTCCACTATCTGCTCCGATGATAATTTTGGAATAACATTTTTCATGCAGTCGCCTGCAAAAGGTGTGTTTACTAGAGGAACACTGCCAGACTTAGAAAGGACCTGCTTTGGAGTCACTGAGGTGTGCAAGTCTGGCATACGAGCTGGACAATTCCCACTGGAACCACCTATAGGTTTACGAGCTAAGGTACGGACGGTTTTTAGTTCTAAGTACTCCTCCACATATCTGTGCCCTCTTGTGCTCTTCCGGGCATTTTGTCGTGGAGACAGTCGATTACGAGATTGAGGCTGACATTCTGTTATTGATTTTCTAATATAAACTAGGTCACAATGGCTCATTTCAGGATCATTTATGAGACAACTTAAAGAGCCATTTCTTTGCCTAAGACAAGAACCTTTTCTGCTTTTCCTGGCAGTTCTTGGGGATACTGGTAAAACAACATTCGATGTCTTTTGAATTGTGGAGGGCTTTACAACAGCATCTTCATTTTGTGCAAAAGAGCACTTCGGTGCTAACGGGTCTGCATGCTCATTCTCCGCAGTACAAGTTGGCAAACATCGCTCAGCCCTGCATAGACACTTCTTTACGGAATTGCTACTGGAAATTTGTTGACTGCTTGACCCCAACACTTTTTTTGCTCCCAGATTATCAGTAGTTGTCTTTGTCATGATGAGAAATTTTGTTGGAGAACTTACATTTCCACACTCAACACCTGTTCCACAAGATGAAGATGACAAAATTTCCATCTTGCCAAGGTCTACTTGTTTTTCAGTCGCTACACGGGCATTACTGGAAACATCAGCCCTTAAAACCTCTGCAGTAGGCTTTTGACTGGTCCTGACAGATGACTCTTGAGTCTTACTAATGCTCACAGCCGCATCCACAGCGCATGTTCTCTCAGACCTGTTTTCAAACAATGCATGACTGTAGCCGGTTGTCGCCTGCTTCTCAGACAAATCTGGAGTGAGTGCTTGGAAATGGTTGGAAACAGCCACAGTCTTGACTTCGCTTTGTAAGAAGCCTAATGCTTCCACTATTTGGCGCTGGTGATGCAAACACAGCTTTGACATGAACTGTTCCAAAGTGGACACTGCCTGTAGATCTCTTAGCTGGGCAATACTCAAGTCGACAGATTCCCTGAAAGACCGGGCAAAAAATTAGACATATAGACACATTCTAAACTGCATAAGAAAATACATGATGGGACGTGATAAGTAAACAATACATATAAACCTGGTAGAAAGGGACTGTATATATCCTGCTTTACCTTTTGACCAAATGTGTAGCTGGGCTGACATGAGAACTCCTATGACCTTTGTTTAAATTATTCTTAGTCGAAAGATCAAGAACTCCATCTAAAGAGAAAAATCATTCAAAGGTAAGATGGCCTGATTTCTTTTGAACTATTAGCTCTTCATGCATTCATAATTCTATACTGTACCTTGCTCAAAATCCTCCATTTTGACCTTTCTCAGAGAAAGGTCCAGCGGGGCATCTTGGTCCACCATGATGATCTTTTTCTGAGCTGAAGCAACAGAGTCTATTTTGACAGCAGTGGATGAAGTGCGACAGCTGGTTTTCAGAAGGCTTTGGTGCTTTTTTTCATTGTTCTGAAGGAAGTCCTGAGAGCAGTCGCTTCTGGAGGTATAATATGAAGCTAACTCATTAATCATCTGCTGCACGATACCACAAGCCACCACAGGGATGTGAGGATCTGGAATTCTTGGCGAGTATTCTGTTGACAGTTCAATGAGATATGTTGTTAAAATGACGCAAACCATTCGGCAACATGAAAGTCTGATAATAAATGTCACAGTTGTAGGGACTTAATTCAAATGTGAAGGTAATAGGAAACTTTGAACACACTAAAAAGAAGTAAATAAAACTTTATTATAGCTCTGTTAAATGCACATTAAAACTTGTGAGTGATTGATCGATTTATTTACTCTGGACAGTAACCGCTCTTACTATACTGCACCATGTCCCACCATTCATTGCCACACAAATGTCAGACTATGTGCTGGTATACTCACCTTTACTGTGTAACACTGCATCCAGGAATTCCTCTGACTGCCACTCAAGTCTGCTTATATTAGAAGGATCTTTACCTAGTAAAGGTTTTCCACCACTTTCCACAATTTGTTTATTGAGTGCAACTACATGTTCCTGTTCATGGAGGGAAATAAAAAAAGAATAAAGGGTGGAGGTGTGTGCTTTAACATACTTTAGGAGACACACATGCAACTTAAAATGTATTCAAATACCATGGTAAACGGAATTAACACTTAAAATACTAATCACTGAAAGCACTGTATCCACTGAACACATTACTTGAATCAACAGTATAGCTAGTGCAAGAAAAACGATTCCCTAAGGTAAAAAAAATCAGAACGGTTCTTCCAAGGTGTCTTGATATATCAGGAAAAGGGGGGAAAAGTGTAAATGAACAAAAAAAACTACCTTCACTTTTTCTCGTCTTAAGCAGCAGAAAAGACAATTTTCATCAAATGACCAATTTGACACACTTGCAGGCTTACAATCTGTGGATCCAAAAGAAGAGGCAAAAATTCAACTGTGTGTGCAAGAAAGGGAACTTGGAAAAATCAAAAACCAAAACCCACCAGTTTTACAGACTAACTAGCTGTCTATTTTGGGTAGCGTGACTCTGTAAATGCAAAATGGAAGCGGTCAATCAAACGCCTCAGACCAGTTTAATTCGATTTTTATTCCAATCCTCTAGTGCCACCACCAGCTCAAACAGGATATTGTTTTGATTGCATCTCTGACCCCTTTGGTCAAGTGACATTGTTTTCTTTGCCCTTCTGCTCTCTTATCATCCCCAGTTGGCTGGACCAGATGCTTTGAACTTGCCATGCTTAGTTTTGTCCAGTCTTCACCAAAAGGACCCTTTTCAACTTTCTGGGGTTTTAAAACGTGGAAGCCATCATAGTTAGGTAAACTTTTATAGTGGTGAATGGAAACTGGGACAAATACATTTTTACGCATTTTAATTTGAGAGAGAGAGAGAGAGAGAGAGAGAGAGAGAGAGAGAGAGAGATAGAGATCTCATGACCTTTACTGTGATCTGGTGCTAAGTTAGGTGACAATGTTTTTCAGCATTTCATTTTCCCATGTACACATTTGTACATTTGATAAAAGCATCTTCCATAAAAGTACACAGCAACTAACAGTGCATTCAAGGCATCCATTATCCAGTGCGTGTTCTCCCTGGCATCTGAAACAATGACAACAGCCAGGAGCTATGGTTAGGATTTAGATTCATTTCAGGGATTTAAATATCGGAATCTGTTCAAAACGTTATCTGTTCAGTCACACTTTCTGCAAGTTACAACACTGCACCAGTAGGTGATGATCAGCAAGAGTCTGTGTAACTCGGATCATTGCTTATTTCTGATTATCGGTTAAAAAGACACAGTAGGTCTGGATGGTATTTAGACATTGTAAAGTATATCAACTCTTTTTTTATGAGATATAGGACAAGACAATACAATTTATATCAATATATTTTGATGTTGCAAATGCATCTGAAAAATAATGCACGATAAAGAGTGAACTTGTGCAGGAAAAGTGCATTATCCAAGTTGTCAAACATGAGACATGCTTTTTATTAAGTGCTTTAAACACACTGCGTCAAACAGATGGCAGTGGTGTTCAGTTACGGAGTAGCTTTACTTTGTTACTGTACTTAAGTACATTTTTCAAGTATCTGTACTTTACTGGAGTAGTTTTATTTTGAGTAACTTTTACTTCACTACATTCCAAAGCATAAGATCATACTTTTTACTTCACTACATTTCATAAAACATATCGTTACTCCTTATAATATATCACGCTCTCTGACATGCAGAAGCGGTTTCTGATTCAAGAACGAACTGATTCTTTTCAATTAACCTTTTAAAACGATTCATTCACGAATTAGAATGATCTGATTGCAACTGTTCTAGAGTCAACAACTCACTGATTCAAATGAACCGTTTAGTGCGAGTCTCTAGTGAACTCAATTCACACAAATAAGAACCGGGAGATCTTGTGAGTGTACACGCGACTGATGCTGTTAAAAGTAATGTCGAATTTTAAGATTAATTATTGTAACTGAAAAACATATTTAGGTCAAAACTGGCAGTTGTTTGTGAACTAAATCTGCTGTAAAGGCTGATCTATTTACAGCATAAGTGCCTCAAAGGTTTAAAAAAAAAAAAAACACCCCAGGACACATTAAAATGACACAGATTAAATAAAATAACTCATGCACGTTCAAATTCCCCACTTCCGTAACATTAACAGTTTTATTAAAATGCATGCCCTATGTGACGTCTGTTTTATGTTTTATATTGTTTATCAACAGTATACATGTTTATATTGTTTGGATTAACCACCCAAGTAGACAGATATGAATTTTTATTCATAACCATACTGAAAATAAGTAAATATTGGTAGCTGATGCTAACTGTCTAACAAGCTTGCTGGTGCTAAGTTGAGGTAATTTTTAGATAGAAAGTCCAAATATTTTAATTCAGCCACCTAGATAGATTACATCTGGGGGAAGAAGAAAGGATGTGATGAGAACATGGTAACTACAGTAATTATCAAAGTGGGAAGTGATGCCCTCTGGGAGTATTTGACCAGGAGTGTTTTTACACCACAGACAAGGTTTGAGAAGGAAAAAATCATTATGAAAATATAATTATATTTTCCTTAAAATGTTCTTCCTAACTTCAGGCCTTATTCTCAAATCATATATAACTGTGATGTTCTGCAAAACAACAAACTTTAAAACATTTTTTTCTTGCTGGTAAAAATCTAATGTGACCCCGGAGCACAAAAGCAGTCTTAAGTCTCTGGGGTATATTTGTAGCAAAAGCAAAAAATACATTGTATGAGTCAAAATGATCAATTTTTCTTTTATTTACATTTATGCATTTA
This sequence comes from Cyprinus carpio, assembly GCF_018340385.1. Lineage (NCBI taxonomy): Eukaryota > Metazoa > Chordata > Actinopteri > Cypriniformes > Cyprinidae > Cyprinus > Cyprinus carpio. The sequence goes on along the minus strand of NC_056584.1, from coordinate 2,764,282 downwards.
GCAGGCACTTTTATCCAAAGCGATTTACAGTGCATTCAGACTAAACATTTTTTAACAGTATGTGTGTTCTCTGGGAATCAAACACAATGCTGTACCACTGAGCCACAGTAAAGGTCATGTTCCATGAAGATATTTAGTAAATTTCCTACCATAAATATATCAAAACTTAATTTTTGTTTAGTAATATGCATTGCTAAGAACTTCATTTGAACAACTTTAAAGGTGATTTTCTCAATATTTAGATTTTTCTTGCACCCTCAGACTCAAGATTTTCAAATATTAACATACAAATAAAATATCTACATCCTAACAAACCATACATTAATGAAGAGATTATTTATTCAGCTTTCAGATGATGCGTAAATCTCAATTTTGAAAAATTGACCCTTATGACTGGTTTTGTGCTCCAGGGTCACAAATCTGTTTTCTCTGTTTTTTTTACATTACTACATCACTCTCGTCAGTGTAGTCCATATCAACAACAAAAATGTATCTTGACTCCATGTAGTGGTTATTTTGGGAAAATTCCAGGTATTTTGAGCAGTAGGATTATAAAAAAACAAATGTGCTAATATAAAATTAAATTAGGTAGTCTATATAAAATTGCAAAATAAATCTATCTATCAGTACTTTTTTACTTAAGTACTTAAATTTGAGTACTTTTGTACTTTCACTCGAGTAAAATTGAAAAAGGAGTACTTTTACTGGAGTAATATTTTATTATACGTAGCTGTACTTTTACTCAAGTACTTGATTTGTGAACTTCGTCCACCACTGACAGATAGAGACCAGTAGCATGATTCTGGTAATAATTTGTTTCTTTAAATAATTTGTTTTTACGGTTTATTTAAACCATTTTTTGCATATAATGTACAATCTAGCCTACAGATTTCTTCCATCATTTACAACAGCACCATAAGCTGCGGTATGAAGAGTGTGTTAAAGTCTCCATGAAATCAAAATTGAAGTTTTCTGGATGAATATGTTAGCCTTAAGGCTTGTGCACACCTGGATGATTATCACGCGTGATTATCTACAATGTTCAATGCCTCGTGACTAATCAAAGGGCACCAATGGACACCAGGCTTAAAAGCGTATTAAAAGAAAATAAAACTAAAAAAAAAACGGCTTTTTTTTTTGGTTTGATACGCAGCATTAAAAACTGGCCGACCAATGAGATATGCGCTTTTGTTCACGTGCCTGGAGCTGCTGAAGTTACAGTAAAACACTACTTGGTGGTGCTCAAGCACAAAAGCAAGATGAATGTAGAGCTGCTGGTCTCATTGGTGTCTGAACACAAAGAGCTTTATAACAAAGGTGACAGCGACTACAAGAATAAGACGGAGCTGTTATGGAGAGGAATTGCAGATCAAATAGGATTCGATGTGTACCAGGGTATTTCTGTTTTTCATTAAGCACCATCTAATGTCAGGGAGTGAATTTGCATGTTCACTCGGCTCCTTGGCAGTGAAAATCAATGGGTATGAACACACAAGACGCGTTGAAAAACGTCTCGAAAAATGCTGGCGATAAGCGTTCGATAATCATCCCAGTGTGCACAAGGCTTTAAGGTTATCTATAATAGTGTGCTCCAAAACAATGATGAAATTCACCTTTTCAAGATATAACTAGGGCTGCACGATTAATCGAATATGATTGTCATGCGCATTTTGTTAGTAAAGCCGGTTCTGAAATCAGCAGTAAATCATCATTACGTGCTTTCAGATGAAGCAGCATTTACTACACAGAGCCATAGTTCACTGACAAGTTACACACACAAAAAAATAAAAACGCAGAAGATTTTATTTCACGATCATGATATCCAAGAAATCGTTTGCGATAATGACAGCTGTTTGCATAGCTTCTCAGTGAACTACAGCTCTGTGTGGTAAATGCTGCTCCATCCGAAAGCATGTGAAAATACCACATTTAATAATATTTTTACTCCAAACTCCCTTCATAATGTCAGTCGAGTGTTTGAAATAAATCCTTCTGTGAGATGATGTGGCTTCTTACACAGAATAAGGCATGCAACATATTTCATTGTATTCTAAGCAATGATAAAGGCATTGCATTATAAACATTTTAATGAAAATTATAATAATAAGAACTCAGATAAATCATATATTGTCGTAGTCCTGTGTTTATTAGTCACGTTGAATCAATGAAAGCAGTTAAGTCTTCTGTTTACCCAGCTATAGGCATTTCCTGGGTTTCTTCTGTGGGGTGTATTTGGAGTTTCTCTGGCCTTTGGATGGAGATTTACTGCTGATCACAGAACCGTGCTTCACTGAAAGATACGCATGACAATCACAGCTTCTGTCGAATTGCGATTTCAATTCCATTTCGATTAATCGTGCAGCCCTAGATAAGCATTTCAAACTTACAGTCTCTGACTTCTGCCAATAAGGATCACTGATTTTGATGATGTCACCCTGCACCTCAGCTTCCAAACTGTCTGTCCAATCAAATGCCCTCTAAAATTTGAAGCTTCCTGCCCCCTACACTATAAATGAATGTAGAAACTGCAGTTGAATTTGGCCACTTGTTCAGAGTTAGTATTTTCTGTATGCTGAATGGCACACAGTGCACTATATAGGGGATAGGGAACAATTCAGACAGTGTAAATATGCTTTCCATGAAGTCTGGATTGGCATCGTGTCACACAAACTGCCACAGAGCACACAGTCTGCTCCGGTCCAGAGACGAGAGAACACAGAGCAGATCATATTCACGAGTCCACACAGACCACAAAACCTATCGGACCCATTTAAATTCTACACCAAATGCTATATTTTATAGCAGTTTGGATGAGATTAGGAGGAGAAATGGCTAGAAAAACAGCATTGACAGTAGAGGAGATAACACACTTTTCAAACTACACCTACTCATCATCATTATAATCACTGTTTTGCTTTAGAAACCGTTTCACATTGAATCTAAAAGGCTAATCTATTAGACTGTGGCTGTCATACGCTGTCAAATGCAGCTTTAACAGCTCTGGCCCAAGTTGTGATATAAACAAAACGCTATTGGCTATTTAAAAGGTTGTTAATTTAATTCGGTTGTTAAGTGGTGATGTAAGATGCACTGTTTCCGGGTCCAAGCCTCAACTCGCTTCACTTGAGAATACTACCTCCGCAGCCATTTATGAGCACTGTTTATTCATATTAAACATTTCAGCTAAATGTTTTCAAACTTAAGGACATATGTCATTTACAATAATATACCATTTTCCTAAGAAACAATCATTATACAAAAAACAAGAGTACTGATAAAATCATATACAATCTTTCAATTTAATCAGTGATAATTCTAAAATTCTTCCAGGAGAGACTTTAAAAACATATTTAGCATATTTTCTGAATTATATGGTTGTCTAATATAATTTAAAATTTGACATTATATTAAAATATGTTGTACAAAAATATTTACGTAATACAATAAATTATTAAACATTACAATTCCCCCAATCTGGACTAAGTTCCTCTCTAAGTTTCCTCTCACTTAAACAACTCTCAAAATAAAGTGCTCTGTGACTGGAAAGAGGAAGAAATAGTTAAATGAGTTGTCATTTCCCACAGATGTCACTTCCCACTATGTTTATAAATGGTCATTTATTTCCCCTAACCTTTTTAAATGTCTTACTTTGTTTCAATTCAGTTAGAATAATAAGAAACTGTAGAGTCGTTACCATTCAAATGAAATTAGTTTCAAACTCTATCTTTCCACTGCTGAGGAAACAGAAGCTGCATCTGAAGTGGCATTAGATGCATTTACACAGACAGTTTGATCAAGCTGAGGTGCCATAAATGCATTGACATGGCAAAATTTCAAACGCATAAATAATTTTTTTATGAGATTAATGTTTTACATTCTTTTTTAAACGTACAAATAAATGTTGAAAAAAATGCATTGATACTTTTAAATGTGACTAAACCACCAGTAGGTGATGAGTCATTTTAATAAGAGAGTCATTTATTCATTCATTCAAGCAATTCTTTCAAACGACTGATTCATTCAGAAACAAGGCAAGTGACTGTCCTTGTGAATGGGCCACTGAATCACTGACTCACTCGATTCCTTCAAACCGTGGATTCATTCAGTGAAGAAACACCGCTGTGTTGCTCGGACACACACAACAGTTCTGCTGTGGCTTTGATCAGAACTATTTTCGTCAGCGAAATTGAGCAAAAACAGTCAATATTTTATCTAAGATCTAAGGCACTTAATTTTATCTTCTTGTTTATTAAAATACCATTTTATAAAATCCGTGTCACATTGCAATAAACTTGATATTGATATTTGGGGAAACATCACGACCGTATAATATTGCTTACCTAAATCTTTTTTTTTTTAACTGCAGTGTGCATCTATAGATTTCTGTGAGCTACTTTGTGTGTGCTGTCTCTTTCACACACTGACTCAGGCTGTGCAAGCCTCATCTGACATGACATAAATACATTAACAGTCACTGTTTACACTGAATCAAATTAAAATTAGAATCACTCTCACACGAAACCACATGTTTACACGTGACTGTGAGTGTGCGCGTGGCTGTGATGTCATCGCCACCATCACTGGCCGGTCTATCAGTGCATCTCTAAGAACATTACCTTGTTTAGGGCTGGGCAAGTTAAGGCATTTATTATTATTATTTTGAAAGTCCGTTGCTCACTGGCCTTGAATACACATACAGACTTGTCTACTTTGTTGTACTGTAGACTATGAAGTTAATACACTTACAAGTCCAGTTATGAACGACAAGGATAAAAGATTTGTAGCTGTGTACAGTCATCTTAAAAACAGCCTCAATTATCTTGTATCTATATTTCACATACCATTTCTGGACTCCTAGCAAGGATATACAGTAGTGATGTGAAATATGATCGGGAGTCTGCGCAGGGTGTTTATTTTGAAATTGACAGGATTTGTGGACTTATTTTGTATCTACTCTGCGGCTTGGAACAAAAACAGGGGAACATTCTTAGGATAGCAACGAATGACTGCACGTATGAGCCTCCCTCAAAACACACCATCACAGGAATACACAAGTCGCATGAAAATGAGATTTTAATTTGATTACATTAAATGTTAAAGTTGAGATTGACAAGAAATATTTGAACTGCTATGTAAAGGGAACATTAAAAAAAAGCACCTTATTTGTTTAGAGTGTTTGCAAACCAGATGTTATTGCACTTTTGTTCATACAACAGTACTCTTAAAATAAAAGTGTGCAACACACTATTTTTGAATTCATTATTGAATTTTGTGCATAATGCAATTAATCGTGATTAAATCGCAGAAAAATCAGAAGAGCGTACGCTGCCTGCGTTCAGCTCAGATTTGTCAAAATGGTGCTACACTGATTTGGAGGGACACAGAGGAGACAAATTATTGAAAAAAGTCGTTATTTTTGTTTTCTTCATGTACAAAAAGTATTCTCGTCGCTTCATAACCACAAGGTTGAATCACTGATGACAGATGGAGTATTCTGACGATGCTTTTCACACTTTCCTGGACCTTGACACTGTTATTTACTTGGCAGTCTATGGGACAGTCACAAGCCTCCCGGTTTTCATCAAAAATATCTTAAATTGTGTTCCGAAGATGAACAAAGCTTTTACGGGTTTTGAACGACATGGGGGTAAGTGATTAATGACTAAATTTTAATTTTGGGGTGGAGTATCCCTTTAAAAGAATTGGGTTAAAATAAGTAATTTGCTGTGAATCAGACTACACCGCTCACACTGCGAATGTGTTTTTGCATGCAGTTCATGAGGACAGGACAACTCATATGCAGCATATATCTTTCTCAACTCCATTTACTTCAGACTGCTCACATTCACAACTTATGATTTCTTATGCAAAATATGATTATGCTGTTGCTCTTGAGATTCAATGCTGAGATTAACCCTAACCACGGAGTATATGACCAGAACAACCTACCAATCTACCATCCACAACACAGAAAAGGTGCTGGTGATCAGTAAACCCACAGCTCTTTCTACCCAACGATTTTGAATGGAGGTAGACAAAAAAAAATATTGCATAAACATTAAAAAATATTAAATAAATATTCATTTAAACTGGTCAAGTGAAAACAATCTTCATTTACACCCCAAGATGCACAGATCTGCTCAGACATATCTGCTGCATTACTATGTCAATCATGCAACTTCAGACTCAATCCCACACTGAAACAGAGTTGTGGGATTTAGTCTGTACTCAGTACTACTGGTACTGCAGAAAGCGCAAGACTACAATGAGTCCTTTCTAAATTTTAGTTTCCATTTGTAACCGAAATACCAGTTCTTTTGACAACACTACTTCCTCCTGTGCGATGAATCGCTGAATGTGATTTACTGTATATCACATCAGCATCACACTCTTGGCTTCCCATATCACTCTGAACTAAATAAAACAGTCTGTGTGGTGAAGCAGATGTGTTACTGTCAGAGGCAATTTATCATGGAAGATGCAAGAGGATTCAACATTTCTAAAACACACTAAAATGAACGTCTCTCTCAAGGGCAGGGTTGGGAAGTGATAAGAGTTACAAATTTAATACATACAATATGGTTAACTGTATTAAATAGCAGGGCTCCAAACAAAAACAAACAAAAAAATAAATAAAAAATAGAGTAAGGAGCCATTGGCTGCTATAAGAAAAAAAAAAGTTTTTTAGGTGCCACAGAATAAACATGTTTTGTTTATTTTATTATTTATTTACTTTTTATACTTTTACACTTTACCATTTCAATCATACTGTCATGTGTTTATGTCTCATCTTTTCTTGACTTTATCAGCGTTTTAATCCATCTTGTCCTGGGAACTAAGGTTCACTTAAAGTGGGAACTAAATTTCTTTTCCAACTTGAAATATACAGTCACACATAGTTTATTCCACAGAATATGCACCGATATCATGGACCGTAAGCATCACATGGTCACTGAGTGTAGTTTGGGCTAAATAAAGAACTTTTAAAATCTGAACATTTCACAAAATGTTCTTTGTGGCGAAAGAAGGTTCTTCCGATTATAAAAAGTTGAGAAAGAGATGGTTCGTTAAAGGGTTAGTTCACCCAAAAATGAAAATTAGGCTACGTTTTATTCACCCCTGAGGCATGCTAGGTGTATATGACTTTCTTCTTTTAGACGAATCTAGACTGAGTTATATTAAAAATTGTCCTTGATCTTTCAAGCTCTATCATTTCAGTCAGCGGGTGTTGCATTGCTTCAGTCCAAAAGAAGTGAAATAAAAAGCGCCCTTCCATAAAAAAAGTGTCTCATATGGCTTCGGGGGTGAACAAAAGCTTTCTGTAGCAAAACGATGCATTTTTGTAGGAAAAAGATCCGTTTTCAAAACATAATAATCACTTGAATCTAGCTTGCACTCACTGTTGTACACTGGAAGGAGTTCTGGGAGCATGACGTATGAGGTCAGCTTTGCACATGCGCCGCTCAGAAGTGACTAACGCAGAAAGAGCAGGCGAGAGATCAGAACAAAACAACAGTCACTAATTAGAAGTACAAAACAATGATTTGTAAAGAAGAATGTCAGAGGATTTTGATATAAGCCAAGAGGAGACTGGTTTTCCTTTGCTAAAGTATGGAAACTTTGCTTCTTTTGATCCTGTAAACAAACGTTGGTTTTCACGAGATTCATCAGCGCATGCGCAGCGCTGAACTCATACGTCATTCGCCCGGAGCTGCTTCCGTGTACAACTGTTGGCGCAAGCTACATTAAAGTGATTATTACGTTTTGAATATGGATGTTTTTCTTACAAAAACGCATCGATTCGCTAAAGAAGGCCTTTGTTCACCCCCCCGGAGCCATGCGAGACACTGTTTTTATGGATGGGCGCTTTTTATTTCACGTCTTTTGGACTGAAGCAATGCAACACCCGCTGACTGGAATGATAGAGCTTGAAAGATCAAAGGCAATTCTTAATATAATTCAGACAGCATTCATCTTAAAGAAGAAAGTCATATACACCTAGGAGGCTGCGGGGGTGAGAAAAACACACCCTAATTTTCATTTTTGGGTGAACTAACCCTTTAACAAACCTTTGACTGAACCTTTCTTCTGTGAAGAACCCTTTAAACACCTTTATTTTTAAGAGTGTATGTCTTTCACACTTTCAGTCTTTTTTTCTTAATTAGTAAAATGCAATTTCATAAGAGGTACTGAATCACGTAGACAACAGGTTAAGTAAAAAATATTAAAATGCAACAGCGCATAAATACAGCAAAATGCTCCTCTTTATAGTTATTTTTCTAGCTGACCGATGAGCTTATGGACACCGAATGGTTATTCTGAGTTAAATGTATATTACATTGCAATGTTTACAAACTTTACACGTTTTCCACAGTTTGAAACACTGAATGATCTTTTACATGAGACATTTCAGTAAGTTGTACTGTAGGCTTATAAAATAGCCTTTTGATGTTAATTCATGTTCATTATGTACTATAGTAATAAAGAGAAAGATTAAATGGGTTACTCGCCGCTAGAACTGAGGAGCTAAAACAATCGTTCCTGCCGCATTAAAGAGCACCAAAAACAAAACTGCATTTAGCCTATTGTTCGTATTTCATTAAGAATTTTGAATAATTTTAAAGCTTATACTTTTAAAGAACCAAAGCTTTTTGCGATTAATGCAATTGCAAATAATGAAGTTCACGCATTAACAGAACACAGAATAGACTAAGATCTTGATAAGAAGAAACCATTTAATTAATGATTATAAACGAGAATTGTTAACGACATTGCCAGTACACAGCTGACAGCTTTACCTGTTGTTTGTTCAAGTTGTGCACGAAATAGACGCTGTTTTTCAGCACTTTCACTTTGCATGTCTCCGTCATTTCTATCTCTCTCGAGCTGCACACCTGAGCTGCGTTTATCAGGTGTGTGTCAGAGCTGCTGTGCGGCAGAGATGAGGACTGTTTCATACTCTTTTTTTTTTTCTGCTAAAACTTTGATCTGCATCGTCTCAGTTTAATACGCGAACATAACAAAAGATGTGATCGCAAAACAATCAGGAAAAAAGGTATTGCATGCAAATTTTTAAGTTATAACATGTAAATAGGCCTAGTCACCAGTGGCGACCTCAGCAAAAACTTCACTCGCAAATGCGACCGTTTCAGTCGCAGTTTGGAGCCCTGAATAGAATCAAATATGTTGGTAATCTGACTAGTTAAATTCAACAAGTATTTTAATTCAGTTTTAAATGTCTGGCCATTTAAATGCTTGCGCTCTTTAAAGTTGGATGGATTCCGATTGGCTCTCAATGTTTTATCATCAACTGGAAAAAATTACAATGACTCTTTCAACAGTATTTCTTGCCTTTCCAAACAACAGTAAACTTCTTTCTGCTATCATTTGATATGAGAGGACTGACTGTAATTTGTAAAACCTTCATCTAGTAATGTTAAATGTAGTGCGGTTCAAGTAAAACATGTTTGATAAACAATGGAGACTTGCAGAAATTACATGAAGGTGGTTCACAATTTAATGTTAAGGCATAAAACATTTTTCTTTTCTAAGATAACTGGAGAGCAAGCATTGATGTAATATCTGAGGCACTTTGTTTTCCCATGAGCTTCCTCATTAAAACACATCCTTCATATTCAGCAGCCACCCCAAACACATTTCCATTTACTGCCTTCAGTTAGAGCCTTGTGTCCATTTCTGAATTAATAGATTATCATCTCAGAGAAACGTACCTTTTAAAAGCCTGAGATCCTCCAGAACTTGTGTTTTACCAAACACTTCCAAGATATTGTCAAGACCTATTCAGAGGAGAAAAAAAAAATATACAAGTACAATTACATAAAGCTTAAAACAATAAACAAAAAAGCAAAAGTTAATTAGTCAGACTTAAATTATTTTAAGTTAATAATGATCAAGGATAAAAACAGACCGATAAGAACAGAAGAATAAATGGTAACAATGGATTTTAAGAACCAATTCTCACTATTAACAAGTTGCTTATTAACGTGCATATTACCAGCATATTGGCTGTTTATTAGTATTTATAAAGCATATATTAATGCTTTATTCTGCATTACTGTGTTCTAGATCCATTAACAACTACCTTACTAACTATTATTTAGCAGGCAAACGTCAGAGTTCTTTAACATTCATTTAACTTCGAAGGATCGCAAACGGCATTAAATGTTGATAATGCGTAATTAATCCATTAGAAAATACAGATCAGAAATGATGAAATGAATGAATGAAATGTTCATTCCTTGAAATGTGTGGAAAGAAGAGTGCAAAACTCAGAGCACTTTAAATTCAGCATGAAATTAAAATTCACCCTGTTTTCTAAATGCATCTTATTGGGAACGATTAAGTCATGCAGGTTTCATTTTTTCTGAGCTCGTAACTTTTAATCAAAATGTCACAACAAGACCTTCTGGTGAAATGACCTACTTCTCTCTGGCGACATGCTGAATTTCTCCAATAATGTAGGTTATAATAGTAGCAATAGTAGTAAACACATCTGAACATCCAATCAACATCTGATGCACTGTCCAAGCACTGTCGACTTCCAGTCTTGTGCCCAATTTCGATCTTTAACAGACATCTTGCAGACCTGCTTGTGTGATCTGAGCCAGATCTGAAGCGCCATCCAGACAGATGGACGTCATTCCCACGCAAACTCATGACATCACAGGTCCTTACAAATGTCTCAGATTACCTTCATTCACCCTCCTGCCGCCAACTAAACAACAAGCCCTTGGGCTGAAGAAAGAAACTCAAATAGATGGCTGACTGCACACATCAGACCTCATCTGTCAATCACGCTCATACTGAACTGCATGTGAACGTGCGTTAAAAAAAACAATCGTTTAGACGGACGTGAGCAAGCACAGACCTAGCAATACACACGACTGGAGCTATCCCCAGAAATATCCCCATTTTACAGATCGTTCAAAACAATGATTATCTAGGGCTGCAACTAACGATTATTTTGCTAATCGATTAATCGGTCGATTCTTTTTACGATTAATCGATGAATCGGTTTTATGTACTTATATTTTAGTTTTGCCCATTTTTTTTCCCCCCCAGTAAATGATTAACAAAGGGTCTTTATCATTCAACATAGACTTTTTTAGAGATTTTTAACCATTTTGCATTGTCATATCCTCATCAAAAACATACCTTGAGTTGTATTTTATTATGTGTTGGTTATCCTTTGTCGAACTCTTCTGCAATCAAAACACTGACCCATACATACTCTAGCAAATTTCACAAGGAGGTTTCAAATAATGTTTTCACCATGGCAGTCCTTAGGGCTCCTAAAGTAGTTTAACATCCCAAACAAAGCTTATTAAGGAATCTATCAGAACATATTTTCACGAAGAATAAGAATAAAACAGAATAAAATTGCAGTAAATTGCATTTTATTATTTTCTTTCCTGTAAACACACAGCTTAAACCTGGGAAACAGCTTTATAGCTTATGCTGTGAAACTGTAAACAATCCTTTGAATAAAGTGCCAATGGCATAAAACCTGAATGGAACTCAAATTTTAAAGTAAGATTTAAAGTAAAAACCATCAGTAGTTTGTCCAGAAAAAAAAATTGGACACACACAAAAAAACCTGCTGTGTGAAAAAGAACAGTGAATACTTAGAAAAAAGTGCATTTCAAATACATTTAAACATTTACCACTCTCATTCAGTCATAATTAGACTGCAAGACTGAATTATGAACTGGTAAACGACAAAGCTTTAAATGTTACTTGTTAAAAAGCAATGTTATCAGCTTTTACGACTAAACATTTGCAAACAACATTGTACTGCAGAATCTGCACAAATAAAAGTCTTTGCACACTGTGATTTTCATCGGATTTAAATATGTAGTGGGTCCTTATAACAGTGCAAAATTCAAAAATGTAATAAAGCGATAAAAAATGTTAAACAAAACAGCTTATGCCTGAACTGACAGGAATTCGACTACCTGTGGGAAATGAGCCAGAACACTATTCACTCATTATTTGAGAAAAACTTTGCATTGCAGTGCAAAAAAGGTCAACATCATGTCCAAATGTTCAGGGTTTAACAGTTAGGCTTGCTCTCTTTTTAGAAGCTATGTTTCCTGCCGCAGAAAACAGCCGCAGTTTACAGGTTACTCTTCTTTTTTGAAGGCTCAAAGTAAAGTGCTCCCACACTTTGGATAACTTCGTTCGATTAGTTTTATCTTCCGCTTTTTTCTTTTTCTTTCTCGAGCTTACTCCACTGCCGCCTGCCTCACCCATCACGCTGAATGCTGCAGAGACGCTGTGCGGGAAGCACGTGACATAAAAAACGAGGCCAGCTATTGGCTATTCACTACTTCTCCTGCTGTACTGGCTGAGTAAAACCTCCGGTGGCTCATTACTGCCACACTTTGGTCACCGCAGATTTAAAATATGCACGAAATGAGCCGCTTACGGCAAATAAAAATTTATTTAGCAACGAATCGATTACTAAATTAGTTGACAACTATTTTAATAATCGATTCCAACAGAGGGCGCTGTGAGCTCCACTAATTAATACAGTCCTGTCCCCGACTGGAGCTATCCCCAGAAATATCCCCATTTTACAGATCGTTCAAAACAATGATTATTTTCACCAACAGAGGGCGCTGTGAGCTGTACTGATTACTAGTTGCACGCCACTACTTTAGGCAAGAAGAACTGGACTGGAGCAGAGCGCTATTATCTTCAGTTATCAAGAGACACACCGTTACTGGTTTTAAGGTAATCACATACTAACTATATACATGTAAAACCAAAGTAATACTGTTTGCGTGCCCTTTATAACAATGATATGATAAGGTGGGATTTTTTTTGCACACAGTATTAAACATTCATCTTCATTCAACTTCCACCTTCACAACTCTGATATGAATAATAATAATAAATAAACTAAACAATTTCACTTTTGCAGAAAGCACACAATTGGTGGTCAAAATTAGCCTAAATGCTAAATAATAAGCCTGATTAGGGGTTTCAGAAGCATGAACATAACTTGGAAAAAATAATTTAAAACTTATAATTACTCAGTTTGTGAAAATGTTAATAGTCAGAAAATATAAAAAAAAAAAAAACATATCATATGTTGTCATTTTTATTGTTTTATATTTAGTGTTTTGTAAAGTCATAATTTTGTTATAATTCTGTTTTGATCTGTTCACTATTTTCAGTAGTTACTATTTAGTTTTCAAAGTGTGATTTATGTACAATTATATTCCTATTAATAAACTAGCAGGCACGTAACGATTAACTGCGAGCCGGTTGAAAATCGGTTCAAATATGTGACGATTCAAGTCGGTTGGGATGCTAAACAAATCGTGATTCAATTAGGGGTAGTTTATATGAATGCATGTCTGAGGGGAACTTACAGTCTTTAGAAAAGTTTAGATGGTATTTTTTCTATTCATCTTGCCTCTGTATGAAGCATATTAAAGTTCATAAGTGCAGCGCTGCTTTGTTTACAGCGGTAACCAAGGAAACGCTTTAAGCTCCACCTGCTGAAGTGTTCATAAGTGCTTTGTTTACAGCGGTAACCAAGGAAACGCTTTAAGCTCCACCTGCTGCAGTGTTCATAAGTGCTTTGTTTACAGCGGTAACCAAGGAAACGCTTTAAGCTCCACCTGCTGCAGTGTTCATAAGTGCTTTGTTTACAGCGGTAACCAAGGAAAACGCTTAATCTCCACCTGCTGCAGTGTTCATAAGTGCTTTGTTTACAGCGGTAACCAAGGAAACGCTTTAAGCTCCACCTGCTGCAGTGTTCATAAGTGCTTCGTTTACAGCGGTAACCAAGGAAACGCTTTAAGCTCCACCTGCTGCAGTGTCCATAAGTGCTTTGTTTACAGCGGTAACCAAGGAAACGCTTTAAGCTCCACCTGACAAAACATACTGTTTTTGCTTCAAATTTCTAAATTATACAATCTAATTTATATTAAAAACTGCTCATGTTGCATGTATCTTTGTTTGGATCAGGATTAAAATGCAGTAGTTGCCTCTAATTTTAAATGGAAAGAGCACAGACAAAACCTTATTTTGTTTATATGAAGAGATTTATTTTATTTGTGTTATTTATTTTATTTGGGACTTGTTTTAAAATTTCAACCTTATTTACAGTTATATTCTATTTAAATTTTGTCATTTAGCAGATGCTTTTATCCAAAGTGACTTACAAATGAGGACAAGAGAAGCAATCAAAACAAACAAAAGAGCAATGATATACTTGATAATGATATAAGTGCTATATTAGTATGTTATTATAGTGTTATATTTCAATTTTACAAAGAAACATGGAATATTTTGTCCAAGCAATAATAAAAGGATACATTTAATCTATTTGTCTTAAATCTCATTTTGTAAAAAATTAATAAATCGTGAATTGAATCGAATCGTGAAATCAGAATCGTGAATCGTTACATCTCTATAAACTAGGGTAATTTTGATTCTTAAACATCATTGTAATTATTAATTATGATATTAATATATGTAAACCAAAACAATAAATAAAAATAGCCCACAAATATATTGTAGATATATAATTTAGTAGATAATCACAAGAGAGATTTCAGTGATATTTTGATCGCTGAACTAGGAAATGTCCCCGGTTTTCATTTCAGTAATCTGGTCACCTTAACCTACAGTAGCTCTATATGAATCACGATATACTGACGAGATTCAGAGCAAGTGCAGCACAGCTCGGTGATAAACCATCGCGCGCAGGAGCAATAACGATCGCTCGAGGAATAAAAGCAAACGCGATCGGGGTTTGTCCGATCCTGACGGTTAGCCGTTAGCATGCTACCTGCAGGCATTAGTGCCTACGTCTCAATGAAACTATCGTGAAGAAAGCAGAGAGAAGGCCCGCGGAGCTGCTCCGCGGAGCGCGCTGCTCTTACCCACGCGCTGAATGAGCTCGGACCTCCAGCTCTCCGCGTCCCGGCGAACAACAAACCTCTCGCTCGGGCACGAACTCGCCATTTTCTACTCTGACTCAACACGCACGGGAACGCGCACGCCAGCTGATAGCGCGAGCACGCATCGCCTCGGCATGAGACGTCACTATGCGGCGAATATTGTGCAGAAATGACTATGCCTGTTTTATTATCATTACCTGCGGTTAGTTACGTTACTATCGCATGGACACTGCCAAATAAATCCTGCATCAAAAAAAAAGAAGGTTTAACCTGTTGAAGCTGTTGGTACGCTCCTGATAACACAAGCATCGTCCGTATTGAGGATTCAGCGCCTCCTGGAGGACGAGCTTGTGTCAGCTGCACGTCTTCGCTCAGTGTTCATGACGTCAGCGGTGTTGTTGTGCAGGTCTCCGGGGCGACAGGCGGCGCTGACGAGCGTCTGTCCACTGCGCATGCGCGTCTGTCCGCGTGTACAGCAGCAGCAGCAGCGTGACGCTACAGACGGAGCGCTCTTGTGTTTAGCGCTTCCCTTCTTCTTCGTTTAAAGTCCACGTTCATGTAAACTGTATTTCTGTCGGGGCTTCGTGAGGAAAGAGTGATGAAGAACCGCGGTACTTATAATATAGATCCGAGACTCAAACACAGAGTCCATCAGGTGAGAGTGAAGCTTTATCATCATCATCATCATCGTGTGAATAACAGTAACACTATAAAGAACAGTAACTAACAAGTAATCTGAATAAAGAGGACATTTAAAACATTTAATAAGTAAATATCACATGCTAGCAGTGGCTACATGCTAATAGCTTCACTTACTCTGCACCTATATGTTTATAAAACACTATATTCTCGCACTTCTGGTTAGATGCTAACTGCATTTCATTAGCTCTGTACTTGTACTCTGCATAATGACAATAAAGCTGAATCTAATCTAATAAGCTAAGTGTTAAATTAGGCTAAGAACTCAGTAATGACGTGTGTGACAACTACCGACCGCTTAGCAACACCCTAGCAACCGAGGGGCGAGTTGTCACGCACATGTTCTTCAGGAAATGTACATATCTAGTTATTATTATTATCTTGTAAAGAACTGTAACCTTATAAAGCACAATAACGAATAAGCAAGTAATCTGAAGAAAGAGGAAGTTTAAAACATGCAGTAAATGAATCAGGATAAATGTATCGGTTTTAGAGAATTTTAACGGGAGTTATCTTACTACTTCCTGACTTTAGCTAGTAACACCAGAAAGTTGGCTCGTTTCAGTTAATGTGGCAGGTTTGATCATTCTTCATGGACTGTTTTGTGTTTAGACGGTTTATATTTAACCTGGTCTTTCTCTCTAAACGTTTCTAATGTAATCATGCTTTGCCCTCGATGCTAAAACCACGCTGTTGATGTACTGTGATTTTCTTGAGCACATGTCTCTGTTTCTCTGAGCTGATGATCATGCTGGGTCTGTTTCAGTATCTGAAGTCACACGGTGACCCGTATGTGGACATCTCTGCGATGGCCTCGGAGCTCCAGCAGCAGTTCAGGTGAGTTTGGGTCGCTCTGGGACTGCACCAGCTCAGACTGACAGACCTCAGACTCTGATGTGTGTGTGATCTGAGCAGGGTCGAGTACGGCCGCAGGAACAGGACGGCTTTCAGGATTCAAGTGGAGAAAGGTCTGGCTTGCTAGTGTGAAAGCTGAGCTTTAGAGCAATGTTTACTTCTGTGTTCGATGAAACCGTAAAGTGCCTTGTGATGTGTGTGCAGTGCATGCGGTGATATGCAGTGAGTCTGATATCTCTGCTCTGGAAAACAAACATCTGGCCAAAAGAGCGAGACGCAGCCAAGAGGACGGGTGAGACACGACGCACCTCACGTCTACAGACAGGTTATTCACATCTCAGCTCTTTCAAACTCTGCTCTGATGGTTTTCAGGGACGACAGTCAGGTCACAGAGTACAGCACCGACAGCGAGGACGATCTCCCCGAACATGAAGTAACTGGCTTTGCCTTTACAGTTTGACTGCAAGAGCCAGAAACACCCGTCTGTCTTCGGGTGAGATGTGCTGAATGCTTTCGTTTTTTCAACAGCACACAAATCACATGAACAGCTCGCTGACGTCCCTCTATCAGAGAGGAGCGACCCCCCAGAAGAGCGCAGACGGAGAGCAGGAGAACATCTTCATCGATCTGTGTGAGGAGGAGGCCTCCAGCACGCCGGTAGATATCAGCGCTTTGGGTCTTTCATGAGCGACATGCTACAGTTTAACACACAGTAATCACTGATCATAAAGACTAACTCACCATTCAATGAATTGCCGCCATAACAACAATACAAAAAACATAAAAAAAAAACACAACAATAAACAACACTCCAGTCCAGCAACTCAAATCCAGCAGTTCACATCTGGAGAAGACAAAAGATGAAACACATCCAGCATTAAGACGATTCTAACTGACTCCGTAATCCATAAAAACACTTCCTCCAGTGAAAAACTCTCACATCAAAATCCAGACACATATTTGTTTAGAGATCTTGATTTCTCTCCTGATTAAGACCAGAGCACTTTTTCACTGGAGGAAGCGTTATTATGGATTATGGACTCATGTTTTTATTCATGATGGATTTGTTTGTTATTATTTATTGTTTTAATCAATCGTGCAGCTTTTGTCTTCTCCAGATGTTACCTGATGGACTGCAGTCGTGTGGATTATTGTGATGTTTTATCAGCTGTTTGATCAAACGAAACGTACTTTATCCGGTTGATGGAAGACAGTTGAACTTCTGTAGATGTTTTTGGAGAAAAATAAATCCAAAAGAGAGTCAGATGTATTAAATTGTATCATTAGTACTGTCCATAACATTTCCAGAGTTTATATGCCCATGTATGTTAAAAAGACCAAAGTGCACTAGGGCTGTCAAAATGAAAAACTACATTTGAATTTTGCAATTAAATATTATCAAAATTCGAATTATATTCTAATTCAAAATGCATAATTTCAGTAAGGGTGAAGAAAAGCTTTCGTCTTCTTTTCTGAGGCCACAAGAGGGCACATCGAGCAAAATATTACTAATGCATGTTTATTCTAAGCATAAGATAACATGACTATCTGTGAAAAAAGTGCATAATGTTTATAAACTAATTATAATTAAGTTGTTTAAACAACTATAAACACAACAGCATCATGTATGTATGCAGAGTTTAATACAAAGGGCCGAAAGATGATCACACAGAGTACATTTTTCATTTAAAAGAGATACGATTTCTTAACCCCATAGATACTATCTTTTCCTGTGCGAGATGCGAGTGTAACGCTGATAGATGTCCCTCTAGAAAATATGCATTCTGTGTGAACGGCTTGGTTTCAGTTTTGATGTAAACAAGATCTTCTCCGCATTGATGTTCTCTTTTCCTGCAATATTTGTACACGCAGCAGCTTTGTCTAGTGGCTCCAACTGGATAGACGAATAAAAACATTAACACCTACATCATCATCACATCTCGTGCGCCACTGATAATGCTGCTTTCCTTAACGCTCAAATACAGATTTTTATTTGAAATTCAACAAAAACTCAAAATGAGAATTAAGTACAAAAACGTTAAAGAAAAGCTTTTTTTTGACAGCCCTAAAGTGCAGCATGAGGTGCATTTCCTTTTGCGTCTCGTGGATCTCACCTCAGAATGTGTTTCAGAAGCAGAGAGATTCATCAAAGCAGGAGAAGGAAAAGACGTCAAAGAGAGGGAAACTGAAGAGAGGGAAGAAGAGCAAACACGACGTGGACGCAGAAATCACTGCCGCAATACAGGCCAAGAAGAGTCAGTGACATGTGACTTCTGCTCTAGTTATCAAAGAGGAATCTCAGCAGACCGCTCGAGAGCACCTGCAAAGAACGTCTTTAGGACCTTTAAGATAATGCAGTGCTAAAAGCAATTGTCATTTTTAAAAAAAAATATATATATAATACCTATAATATAATAGAATATATAATATATATATCACAAGTGTTGTAACACCTTATAATAGGCTGTAGAAGTTTTTTTACTTATTAAATTAATAATGCATTAATGTTTTCTAATAGCAAGCAATATGTTTGTTGCAGTATGTATTAATCTTTGTTCACATTAGTTTAAAAAATACAAATATTCATGCAGTTGAACATAACTTGAACAAATATTAAGTATTTAATAAAAGAAGTATTTTTCAGTGTTAATTCATGTTAACTTCTCTTACCTTGTGGTAAGACTCTCATACATCATGGTAATCATTACTCAGTGGGGAATAGGTTTATCATCATGAAAATGTTATGCAAACAAAATATTTATTTTTATTAAGACTGTCGGATGTTGTGTAATGAGTTGATTCTCGTTGTAACTCTAGGTAAGAACAAGGGTCATGAGCTGCAGTACTCAGCTGTGAAGTTTGAGGATTTCGGCGGCAGTGAGGAAGCTCTAGAGGTGTGTTTCAGATCTCTTCATCTGTCCGTCCGTCCGTCCGTCTGTCTGTCCGTCTGTCTGTCCTGCTCACACGAGTGCTCGTCTTCTTCAGGAGGTCTGTAAGCTGCTGATCCACATGAGGCATCCGGAGGTGTACCAGCGGCTGGGAGTGGTTCCTCCGCGGGGCTTCCTGCTGCACGGGCCGCCGGGGTGTGGGAAGACCCTGCTGGCTCAGGCTGTGGCTGGAGTGAGTGACTCGAACGTGTGTGTGTGTTTCACTGCTGAGTGTGTGTGTGTGTGTGTGTGTGTGTGTGTGTGTGTGTGTGTGTGTGTGTTTCACTGCTGAGAGTGCATCTGATGTGTGTGTGTGTGTGTGTGTGTGTGTAGGAGGTGTGCTTGCCGATGCTGAAGGTCTCGGCTCCGGAGCTGGTGTCAGGAGTCTCTGGAGAATCAGAGCAGAAGCTGCGGGAACTGTTTGAGCAAGCCATAGTAAGAGTCACACTCTGACCGCATCTTTAGGGTTAAACACCTCTACTGCACATTCAATTGCTATTTGTTTTTAGATATTATAGTCAACAAGCTAAAACAGAGTTGCATACAAACATTTGAGTTTTATATTTACTGATATGTTCTACTGGTTAAAATAATAAACATTTAAACGTTGAGGTAAACGTGATGTTACATGATTTTGTTCTCAAGCTGTTTTACTGACGTCTGTCTGCTGTTGAAACACTGAATGATCAATTACACGAGACGCGATTCATTTCAGGAAGTTGTTTCGTTCATGTTTATTTGCTGCTGGAACTAGTAGTAAAGAGGAACATATGACATTCACAAGCCGCTATGTGCTGCAATTTTAAACGTATTTTCTTTAATGATGAAATGACCGGATTTTTCATATCTGAACTAAGAAAACAAAACTCATTGCAGTTATTGGATGTCGGGTGTGTTACAAACACTGTTTAGTGAGGTTTTGTTCATGTATCAGCTGTAAACAGCACAGACTAAAAAGATCGCTTGAGAATGTGAGAATCTTGATTAAAGCACAGCCCTACAGTAGAGCGGTGTGTTTCTGTTGGTGCTTGTGTCACTGTGTTTGGTGTGTGTTGTTCCTGTAGAGCAGCGCTCCCTGTATCCTGTTCATCGATGAGATCGATGCCATCACGCCAAAAAGAGAGATCGCTTCTAAAGACATGGAGAGGAGGATCGTGGCGCAGTTACTCACCTGCATGGACGGTACGCCATTGTGTTACCGCTCAGTGTTTCTGTTCTTCTTGGCTCTGTTTAAACACGTCATGTGTGTTTGTTGTTGTCTCCAGACCTCAATTCATTATCAGAACCCGCTCAGGTGTTGGTTATTGGAGCCACTAACCGTCCGGACTCGCTGGATCCGGCCCTGCGTCGCGCCGGCAGGTTTGACCGCGAGATCTGTCTGGGGATCCCTGATGAGGCGGCGCGACTGAAGTACGTTACTCTCACCGACACAGAAAGAGCTGGGGCCGCCGAGGCCTGCTAATAGTGCTGCTAAAAACTTCAGCTGCATTCACTGCACGCTAACTTATCCTCGATTATTCCCACCCCAGGATTCTGAAGACGCTGTGTCGTAAAATCACGCTGACGGAGGACTTCGACTACAGACAGCTGGCGCGTCTGACGCCGGGTTATGTGGGCGCAGATCTGATGGCGCTGTGTCGGGAGGCGGCCATGACCTCCGTCAACAGGATCCTGCTGCAGCCGAGCAGTGAAGACGTCACAGCACCGGTACGCTTATACAAGCACTCACCACACATGACCAGGACTGATGATTTCTAACCGAATGTGAGAACAAAAAATATATTTATTTTAGCAACCATCTTCATCCAACACACACACACACACACTTTGGCACAGATATACCAAAAACACCCCCTCTAAAAAAACACCCTCTCCAATCCCCATGCAATAACCAATGCCCATTTGAAGTGGGATATAACTGCAGCTCTTAAACTCCACACATATTGGACACGTATATAGGGATATAACTGCAGCTCTTAAACTCCACACATATTGGACACGAGCCCAAAAATGACTTTTCTTGTAGTTCATGAACTCTATGATCATAAGCGAGTAATTTGCATGAAATAGTCTACACTTTAAACTTTATTGCATCAGGGTCTCAGCAAAGGATGCTCTGCAGTGAATGGGTGCCGTCAGAATGAGAGTCCAAACAGCTGATTAAAAATATCACAGTAATCCACACCACTCCAGTCCAGCAGTTAACATCTGGAGAAGACAAAAGCTTATTTAGAAATAAATCCATCAAGACATTTTCTATCTAAAATGCGAGTCCATAATGCATAATAACACTTCCTCCAGTGAGAAAGTCCATCTCCAGTTTAACCTAAAAAAAAAATACAACAAATTATTTACCAAAAACAATTTTTTCTAGTAATCTTTACTTGATCTGTGCAGATTTCTCTCCTGATTCAGACCAGAACACGTTTTCACTGGAGGAAGCATTATTATGGATTATGGACTCGTGTTTTAGTTAAAAACATTTAAGATGGATTTGTTTCTTACAAACTTGCAGCTTTTGGCTTCACAAGACGTGAATTGATGGACTGAAAATGTTTGTTTTGGGGTGAATTATTCTGTTATCATTCAAGAAAACAGGTTCCATTAGACCATGTAGTGTTAAATGGTCTTGTGCTTGTGAAACGCTCGGTGTTAGCTCTCTGGTCGATCACTGAGGCGTTCAGCTGTTGTTGGTTGCTGTCAGAAAGCAGATCTGGAGCAGCTGTTGTCGTTGTTGAAGAGGAACGAGACTCTGAGCGAGGAGCAGCTCTCTGGACTCTGTGTGCTCATGTCAGACTTCAAGACGTCGTTATCCAGAGTGCAGCCGTCCGCCAAGCGCGAGGGGTTCGCCACCGTCCCAGACGTCACCTGGGAAGACGTGGGCGCGCTGCAGGACATCCGTGAGGAGCTCAACATGGCCATCATGGTAACACAACCTTCAGTGTTGTTCGGTCTTGTACTGTGTACTTCAGTTTCTCGTTTCTTCGTTTAAAGGTGATGTTGTGTCTTTGGTCTTTGTGTGTTCACAGGCTCCCATCAATAACCCGGAGCATTTCCGAGCTCTGGGTCTGAACACGCCCGCTGGGGTGCTGCTCGCTGGACCGCCCGGATGCGGAAAGACCCTGTTAGCCAAAGTGAGTGAGCTTTCCTTTACAGCTGTGTTTCGCAGTATGTGTGTACACCATGTCTTAACCAGATGCAGCGTGATTAAAGGCTTCTGTCATGTAAAGGGTTGTTTCTGTCCTGAGTAGAGAGCCTCAGTGGTGACGTATGTTTGTTGGCTGACCCCTAATGTCACATTACCCTGGTTTTCTCAACAAAAGCAAAACAGGATTTTCCCTTTTTTCTTGCAGAAAACAAGCTCTGTGATCGAGAAACGGTTATGATGCATCATAAATATGAATAAATTTAAAAAAAAATGTTTTAAAGAATATGTAAAAAAAAAGATTCTCTTCCCCACATACACCCACATAATATGAAAAAGTCACAGTGGGGGGGGACCATGAGCTGTTGGGTTGCCCACATTCTTTTGTGTTAAACAGAAGAAAGAAACTCAGGTTTGGAACAACTTGAGGCCGAGTAAATGATTTTTAGGTGAACTGTCCCTTTAAGGACATGGGTGCGTTTGCTTCCTGTATTCTTCACTGGCCAGTGAAACTCCTCTTTCTCGTTACAGGCTGTTGCTAACGAGTCAGGCTTAAACTTCATCTCTGTCAAGGGTCCAGAGCTGCTCAATATGGTGAGTTTCTCCACGGCGTCACAATCCTTCATCACACGTCAGCAGTTCTGTCATCTCACTGTATGTCTATAACATCTCCAGGGCACATTTCAGCCATATTACCAAGGCATGTAAATACTTCAAGATATAAATATGATGTATTTTTTGCATAACAGTTATGTGATTAGTTTTTTTCAATTATGGGAAGGAGAGGTTCTGCATTATACAGTATTGAAAATATAAAGTGACGTGCTTAGGTTTCATGAAGAAACATCTGAAGAGCACATGATTTTGATTGCATTATGTGATATTTCTCGGGTCTGTGAGTGTGACGCAGACGTGTTGTTGACCCGTGAGGATTGTGTGTGTGCAGTATGTGGGTGAGAGCGAGCGGGCCGTCCGGCAGGTCTTCCAGAGGGGCAGGAACTCCGCGCCGTGCGTCATCTTCTTCGATGAGATCGATGCTCTTTGTCCTCGTCGCTCAGAGCATGAGGTGAGAGCGATCATCACACTTCAGATCAGTTACCTGGTCTCTGAACTCTGAAGCAGCTCGTAACCCTGCCGTGTGTCTGCTGTCAGTCAGGAGCCAGCGTCCGCGTCGTAAACCAGCTGCTCACCGAGATGGATGGCATGGGGAACCGCAAGCAGGTTTTCATCATGGCCGCCACCAACAGGCCAGGTGATCAGAGTTATATTGACCTGTTTGTGATGATTTTGGATTTCTGAAACGCCTATATGACTTCTTGGCTGTTTGTAGATATTATTGATCGTGCTGTGCTCAGACCAGGACGACTGGACAAAACTCTGTATGTGGGTTTACCTCCTCCCGCAGACAGACACGCCATATTAGTCACTATTACTAAGGTAAACCTAATATCAGCATGACCAGTTATAATGAGCTGATGTATGGCTCTCCTCTGGATTGAATGACTCAAGTTCTCTGATGTTTCAGAACGGCACTAAACCACTTCTAGATTCAGATGTCAATCTCGAGGAAATTGCCCATGATGCACGTTGTGAGAGTTTTACGTAAGTTTGTAAATTGTTATTAGAGCGGTGCTCATACAATATGAATATATAATTTTTCCACTCAGATCCTTGTATTAATTTCTGCTGTCACGCATCGTACATTTGAAGAAACTCCAGATGATTCTGATTCCGTAGTTCTGTTGATTGTGTGTTCAGAGGTGCAGATCTGTCGGCGCTGGTGCGAGAGGCGTGTGTTAACGCTCTGAGAGTTCACCTGAGCTCACGACCAGCACAGACACACACAGGTAACACACACACACACACTCCAGCATCTCGTCACAAACACTACAGGAGATCCGCATCGGACACAACAGCATGTCTTTAATGTTACAGAGCCGGAGGAGGGCATCAGAGTGAGCCGAATTCACTTCGAAGACGCCTTCAAGAAGGTGCGACCGTCCGTGTCCAAGAAGGTGAATGATGAGAATATCATTCTTGTAGGGTTAAACCAACCTCACGCTACACGTTTAGTCAAAGTGATGACCCACATCTGTGATTGTGCTTTGATTCAGTTGTAATATATTGCATTAGCTACAAAATGCAGACTAAAACCAGCCGATTTTTGTCGATGTAGTTACTGTGACGGGGTTCCCACGTGTGTCATTTCCCAAAGAAAGTTTTTGAAAATAAGCATACATAGATACAGGTCCTTGAAAGTGCTTGAATTTATTTTGTTTTTTATTTTCTGGGGGGGAAAAAAATCATATTATTCCCTCCAGTCCGCTAATGTGTCATTTTGCCAACACTTCGTGGCCTGTGCATATTAGCTTGCTTGATTTATGTTAGTTACGTGCATTTACGCATTACGTTAAGTGTTTCACGCTTTAACAAATAAAAAATAAACCTTCACAAAAACATAACAAGCACAACAAACTAATACAGATCTCATGTATTTATGCTTTAACAAATAAAAAAAAAAAAAACATCAAAAAGAATGCAAAAATAGGCTGAAACTGCTGAAACGTGATGGCTGGAAAATGCAAGTTTCAAGATATTTGGCTCACCAAAAAAAGATTACAAAGAATGGCTTGCCAGAGATGAAAACTGAATGTGTCTTAAACTGTAACCTTGCTCTCACTTGAAATGTGTCCCCACATTAACAGGGTGGCCATGGGGTCTTAAATATTTTCGGTCCCAGTTCCGCAAAATTGTCTCCAGTGTGACGGACACAGTGGCTGTTTAATGTCATTTATAACATGATGTAGTGAAGCAACATACCATGGCAAGGGAGCTAAATGACAAATATTCTCACGATTGCAAATCTTACATTGATTTTAGTTCAATAAACAAGTAGTTGAGTAGTCAGGTAGTCACGTAATTGGGTTTTGGACACAGTTTTGACTGTTTTGTTGTTTCACCAACTAAAATAGTTCCAAACAAAGATCACAGCAGAAGTATAGCGCAGTCTCCAAGCAGCACGCAGCTGTGTTTTTGACCGAATGATTCAGTGAACGGTTGAATGAACCAGTCACTAGACTCACTCATTAAGAGACTTTCCGCCACCTACTGGTGTGGTTCGGGTATTTTAAAAGTATGTATCCCCCACCAAACATTTCCATTTTGTATATTCAAATTATTCTCATAACATTAATGCAGTTGTAATTGTGCAATCTAAATTAATTTGTTTGATAACAGCCTTAGTGTAAATTTAATCTATTAATCAATTGTAAGAATTTGACATGAAATATGATGCATACATTTAATACGGTTTAAAAAAAAATGGCTCTTATGAAAGTAAATAACATCATGAGGTTAATATAAAAATATGCAGATAAATGTATAAGCCGACAGAACACAGATAAAATATTGCTTCAGAATAAATAGTTTACACTACTAGAAATCTTGTTCTCAATCGTGAAATCCTTCCAGTCCACTGGAACCTTCGCTCCCTGAGAAATCCCACAATGCACCGCAAAAACTAGGGAGCATCGCCACTCAATATCATATATCTATCTATCTATCAATCTATGTACACATATCTATGCTCACTTACTGTAAATAACGTCACATTTCTGAAGCGTGAAACATTAGCCACACGAGTCAACTCGAAATAATATATTTTATTATTAGTATTAATTTTTCACCCATTATGACCTGGAGAGTCCTTGAATTTGAAGTTAACCAAGGTGTGGGAACCCTGCTGTGAGGGGCAGTATCATCATCACCAACTTTATATCATTGTATTTTCTTTTACATTCGTTATGAAGGCGCTCTGAACAGAATGCGTGAGAGATCCCTGCGCTGGATGAACTCTTCTGCTGGTCAGAGTTTGTCCGTCTGAAGCGCTGTGTGTCATTATTAATCCTGGGTTCTTATTTTCCTCTTTGCAGGACCAGATAATGTATGAAAAACTAAAAGAGACCCTCACGAGATGACGACCGTTGATCAGAAATCTACATTTGGATTCCATTTTTTACTAAGAATAAAAAAAGATGATAAACTGGTTGTGTTTTCTCCTGATCATGGTTTTGTGTATTTGCCTTCATTCAGGGAAGATTTCAGCATTTATTAATTAATCTGTAAATATGATTAAAAGATGAATATGAGACAAACTACAGAATGTCACATTTTATTATTGGGTGATTCAACACAAAGATGTGTTACCAGCTAAGAAGATCAGCACTTTTAGAGTTTCATCTCCCATCTGATGTGAGCATAAGTATTGGAACAGTTGCCTCACAGGTCTTTCTAAGTGTTCAGCTGTGTCCTGTTGCATTAATTCTTAGTTCTTAGTGCTCCTATAGCTCAAGTGGGCGAGCATTACGTTAACAAGCGCAAGGTTGGGGGTTCGATTCCCCGGGAACACATGATTGATATCCTGAATGCACTGTAAGTCGCTTTGGATAAAAGTGTCTGCTAAATGCATAAATTTAATTTAATTTTAATTTAATTCTTCAGATATTAAAAGCAGGGAATGTGTCTTATCAGTTATATCCATTGCTTCTGCATTCTAAGTCTTGCATTCGATGATGACACACACAAACCAGGATGAAGACGAGGAAGCTGACTCTGAAAGAAAAGCAAGCAATTGGGATGCTAAAAGAAAAGAGGAAGTCAATTAAAACTATAGGGAAAAACAAAGGGCATGGAGAAATCAAGAGTTTGGAAACTACTGGTGACATCAGCAATCGACGACCTGATCGGCTGAGAAAAACAACAGCAGTTGATGACAGACAAATCATAAAAGCTGTGAAAATGAACCCTAAAATACATGTCTGTAAAATCACCAACAACCTCCAGAAAGCTGGGGTGATGCTCTGACAATCTACAGTCCGCAGGAGAATTTGACACAGAATTACAGAAGCTACACAGCAAGATGCATGCATGGCTGTCTCTAGAACAGCACCTCTTCATTTCAATGATGACTTCATGTATGATGGCAGTATCAGAATGAATTTGAAAGGGTACAAAATCATCTTGGCTACCAATATTCAAGAAAATGTCACCAAACTCATTAGAAAGCACTTCATATTGGATCAGGACAATGACCCAAAACACCCTGCCAGTTCAGTCAAGGACTTTATCAGGGCAAAGAAATGTAAAGTCTTAGATTGCCCAAATCAATCTCCAGATTTAAATCTGATTGAACATTAATTTCATCAGCTGAAGAGGAGACTAAAGACACAAACTCCCCAAAACAAGCAACAGTTGGAATTGGCTGCATTAAAAGCTGGGGGAAAGCATTTCAAAGCATAAGACCAAGAGTCTGGTGATGTCTGTGGGTTGCAGACTCACTGTTCTGATTGCATGCAAGAGATCTGCAACTAAATACTAGCTTTTAATCTTTTACATCTGCCTTAAATTCAACTGTTCCAATACTTATGCTCACATCAAATAGTCTGATGAACTCTAAAAGTGCTGTCCTTTTTATTTGGTAAAACACGTATGTGTCGAAAGACATAATAATAAAATGTGACATTCTGTAGTTTTGTCGCGTATTCATCTTTTAATCATTTGTTCTGTTGTATTGTTCCAATACTTATGGAGGGCACTGTATATACAGTAGTCAACATTTGAAGTGGATCAATAAAGTTCATCAAAGTTGTCCTAAGACAAGAAAGCATTTTAGGTTTTAGGACAACTTTGATGAAAGTTTTTGATCCACTTCAAATGCTTACTACTGTGTGTGTGTGTGTGTGTGTATATTATATTACACACACATATCTCATATAAAATATATATACACACACACACACAGTATGCACTACCAGTCCAAGTATTTGACACACTTATTTCTTATATTAAACTTAGGCCTATATGATGATTGATCTGAAACCTGCTTGAAATTGTTTATTGCATACAAATAAATTGTCATCTTATTTCCCAAATGAACAAGTTGTCAATTGTCTAAACCTTTGATCAGTAGGGTACTGCAATTCCACTATTCAGGGTTAAAATATATACATACAAAATATATCTCAAATATTTCAGATGGACAACAGTAACAATCATTAGACACCAGCTCAAATTTATTAAGGCTTTTCAGTGATACAAAATGTATAAATGTTGACAGCTCAAAACTTCATTCAGTGTTAGCCAAGGTGTTAACTCACTTGGTTAAATGATGAAATAAAGTATAACAGAGGCTTAAACACACAGGCCTCTTCACCAAACCACCAGACTTCAGTGTCTATAACTGAGAGATGAGTAGCATTAATCACTTTGAGTACTTATAGATCCACTGCACTGAACCTCTCCAAAACTGAAACAGATGAGTCAGACTATCTGGACATTATCCGACGTTTACATTTAAAGCCTTTATCGGCCGATTCCAATAACGTTCTGATAATATTGTGCATCCCTACTTCCAAAACAATTATATAAAACTATAATAAAAGTGTCTGAATGTACAGACTATGTGCAACACAGGAGCTTAAACATTTTGGTTCACAATTAAAATTTAAAAGCACGCTTGCTAAAAACCAGAAAGTAACATGGCCTTTTCCTTTGTGTCACGGAGGCTGAAATGACGGCTAAAAGTCGCTAATATCTGCTTCGCTCTCTAGCAGGCGAAGGTAAAAGAGTCAGCGGCAGATGTTGTCCCGTCACGGTCACTCCTGTTTGATATCTCCTGTCAGGCGTCTCTTCACACGGGAGTACGGACTCAGTTCATCGTCCATGATAAAGTCATAAAGGACCTTCACCCATGATGTGTAGTACGGCAGGTCTCTGTAGTACTCCTCTGCGATCTTCTTCACCTGGTGGAAGGAACGGGACACAGCGTATTAATACACCGGAGAGCATCTGTGGGTCTCATTAGCTGTGGTGCGTGTTGAGCTGATGATACTGATAGTAGCTGATGCGCTGATATGAAAGATGAACTGCATTGTTTACATGTCTTCCGTCAGTCTGAGCGCACATGCAGATTAGTTAATCTTTCACATCAGGCTAGACTAGTCAGTCAGCCAATGACACTCTTTGGTGATTCTTGTCTGTAACTAACCTCTTCTTGGAGTAAAAACAATCTCTGAATTTTTAGTTGGCTTTGCCACAGTCAACAAAACACTATTAGTGTTATAATAACATTCATCATAACAGGAATTTAACTGGAGGCAAAACAGTCAGTCTTCTACGGGCAAAAGTTCAATTCAACATGCTTCCTGAGCGCTTCCTGAGGAATCCCCCCCACCCCACTTCCCCCTATATATAAATCATAGAACTCGTATTAACAAAACAAAAAATACACCATGCTATAGGACAGGCTATGCCTAATATAAAATAAATAACTTACATAAAGTTTAGACAGGTATAAAAAAAATGGATATAGGCTAAGTAAACATTTATAATATATAACCAAATAAATAAGAAACGTAGAACGTTTATTAGCAAAATGAGTAAGAAAGCTTGAAGGCACAGCATACACCTTGATGTCATATAAAACAAATGACACAGAGTTTAAATAAAGTAAAAATCAGCAAACAATAATGTGGAACCAATTAAATAAGAAACTAATGTTAAAAAAAAACTTCCAAAATCACCTTAAATAAATGGTAGAAGTGATATACTTTAGTCCAAATTCAAAATACTGCATAGCATTGTTTCTCCAGTGCTCTTCCTCAGACTTGACATTCATGAGGGTTGCCAGATTGAGGACAATGGAAGGCGACGAGCCTTACACTGTACATTAATTAGTTGATTTAACCCTGTTTTAATATTGCTCTGGTCACAGAGCCTTTTAGACAGATGCCGAGGCTTTTAGGTTGGGTAGAATCTTTAATTTCTGACTCAGTTTGTTTCCTGGCTTCCAATACGCTGTGTATGCTGGCAACCCGGGATGTGGAAATGCTAATGCAGAGGTTCTCAATTCCAGTCCTTGTGACCCCCCGCTCTGCACATTTTGTATGTATTTCTTATTTCAGACGTTTGTTCGAAGTGGACATCACAGGATATTCCGACATGATTCCAGTTTGAAGGGAGTGAATGTTCCATTCAAAGGGCATTAAAGTGTGTGAGACATGAATCTAAATAATATTTTTTTTACAGAATATTTACATAATACACTATGTCACACTTCTCTAGTAAGTTTGGTCTGTGTCTGAAGAAGCTGCAGGTTGTGGCGTAGCACAAACCCGTGAATGACAGTTCTGAAGCAGAATTAATTTCTCATGCTCAGTGGTTAAAGAGCAATGCACACTGTGTAGGGACCCTATCAATCAGACACAGTTCATGCATGGAGCTCGCTTCTAACGAGCTGATGATCTGAATCAGGAGTGTTAAATAACAGAGACATTCAAAATACGCAGACCGGGTCGGGAGGACTGGAATTGAGAACCACTGTCCTTCTGGGTAAACTGGCAGTGGGCAGAATCACACAGACCAAAACAAAAACAGACATTCTGACACAGACTGCACATTTCAGAGCAGGATAATTGACTGTAGTGTTGTTTTTTTGAGAAACAAGTATGTGAACTTAGCATGTTTCCTAAATATCTGCAAACATATTATGGTATTTTTATGCTTTAGTACTGTCAAATAATTACATACAGCACCTTTAAGTCATAAGGAGGTGAGAGAGGATAAGCAAAATTAAAAATGTGATTGTGAAAAAAAAAAATGGATGGAATGTTTTCATAGTATCATTCTTGATATTTTCCCCTCACACAGTACAAATGGGTCTTCATAAAAATATAGAGCTGCTATTACAGTTTATGAAAAGGCTCCATCACAAGGTGATTATTATAGTTGGGCTGGCATCAAAAAGTAAAACAAATAACTACTTAACTATTGAGATGGACTGAATAACTCGTCTTACCATCGGCAATCGGCGTCCTGGGATGCTTGGGAAGTCATGGTGCTCGTTGTGGTACCCGACGTTGAAAGTCAGCAGGTTGAGGGATCCGTAGTAAGAGTAGGTCTCATGGCCTTTGAGGAACATGTAATGTTCTGCGATGAAGTGTCCTGAGATGGGATGGAGACCCATTCCTAACATGGAGCCCATCATCATGTAGACCAGGGGCTTGGCGCCACAGGTCCAGTAGAGCAGAGTGTTAAACGAGAGCTGTATGGCCACGTTGATGAGCTCTAGATGACTGATGGGTTTGGGGTTGATGCAGAGGGGACGGATGGCGTAAAACAGCGGCTGGAACATGATCCAGAAGAGCTTGCGCAAACGGGTGCAGAAGAACCAGCCCTCAAAATCAGTGGGGATGTCGACATCCACGCCATCTCCACCCAAGTAGCGATGGTGGTCCAGGTGGTAGCGCTTGAAGGACGCCGAGTAGGGCAGCCCAAAGGGCAGATTGGCGAAGATGGCGAACCAGCGGTTCCATCTGGCGCGGCTGTTGCCGAAAGCCGTGTTGTGTGAGATCTCGTGAATCGCTAGCGTTATTGAATGGTTTATGCAACTCCCGAACACATATGTCCAGAACATGACCCATTTCCACGGCAGGTCCTTCACCAAATAGAAGGCCAAAAACTGGACAGCAACCATCGTACAGACTATCCATTTCAGCCTGGGGTCGGGTCCCATCAGAGACTTGATCTCTGGGTATTTAGCTGCCAAAAAAACAAAAGACAACAATTTTAAACCTGAAATAGTCTGATGTGGAGGATGAGTGCATGCAAATGATGTCCATTTCCAAGACAAATGAAGGCAGCATCGACACCAGTGTGATCTGATGCGGTGGCTCATGTGTCTCGGGCGTGCAGCGTCATCCATATAATATGCTTCACATGGTGAAGCTTGAAGCCCGTGTCATTTGCCTAAAGCTTCCAAGAAAACTATGCAAAACCCACAGAAGAATTTAAATTTAAGAACTTTGCATACAAGGCATTTCATACTGCGAGGACTGACCGCTTTGAGGTAGGAGTGCTACTTTAAAAGCTAATCCAGGGTTTTAGTAATACATAAAGCAGCAGGGCAAGGTAATGACGGGTCTGGATCACAGCAAGCTGCACTCGCTGTTACTGTACATGCAACAGCGTATAAGACAGACTGCATGTCAGCACAGGTGCGCATACTGGACCATCTCCAAATCAGACAAACATGAGCTCACATGAAGAGGGTTTGCTGAACAAGTACGGATGGTGTGTTGTTTGGTAAAGACTGTCACAATATTCACTCCAGTGAGATTCATTGAAAATAATAGTGTAATACAAAACACAGCTAGTTTCTTTATTCATAACAGCTGCAGCAGGATATATAAGATATGAACAGAACACGTAAATAATATAATAACAGAATCATTTACCAGATGACTGGTGTGTGTGTGTGCGTGTGTGTGTGTGTCAGTGAGGGCATCATGAATAAATCATGAATTAGTAACAAGAGCGGTTTTGTGTTAAACACAGAATGACTATAAAGTAATACTGAGGTTTATAGCAGAAATGCTGGCTCATCGGCTGTCCACATGCATTCATACACAGGTTTATCAGTAAAGAGATGATATTAATAAACTGTGTGTGCACCTACTTAACCATATTTTGGGGGCCAGTTTTTACCCAAAAGTGAGCAAAACCTGACAAAAATCACCAAAAACCTCAATTTGGGGATGTCTTCATTTGTAAAACTGGTATAAAAATAAAGTAAACTAAGTTTTTTGAAATTGTAGAAATGCTTAAAGTTTTCTGTAAGGGTTAGGTATAGGTTAAAAAGTTTACAACTATCGGTGTATAAAAAAAAAAAAATAGAAGTCTATGTAATGTCCCCATTTAGATAGCTAAGTAAACCTGTGTGTGTGTGTGTGTGTGTGTGTGTGTGTGTGTGTGTGTTCGAGAGAGAGAGAGAGAGAGAGACATTCAGAATGAATGAACAGAATGAGCACATTAACTAGTCTTCCTCATGTGACTGTCACTCGCCATTTTAACACTTACAACATCATTAATGTCTGAACAAACAAAACATAGATCATACAGTTAAAAGAGACACATAATTACACTATAACATACTTTATTCGAATTGTTATAAAACTCGTGAGCCGCTAATAATCGATAAAAAAAAGAGGACTCGGTTTAACTGGTTCGCTAGCACGGCTTGATTTGTCACGAGATCCCCTTCTCCACTCGAAACCTCGTCTGATCCTCTGAATTCACGAAAGATGACTGGAGTTCGCTCGCTGTCGAGTGTTCACTGTGAAGTGAACTAGCTGTGAAGTGAACTAGCTGTGAAGTGAACTAACGTTAGCTGTTAGTGTGCAGCGAGGGCTCGTGTCGGGGAGTGGCCCTCACATAACGGTCATCTCCGACCTGACGAGCTAACACTCACACACAAGCCTTCGTGTGGCGAGGAATAAACCTTACACGGTACAGATGGCACGGAAATACTACACCAGAATAAAGCGCTCGGGTCATCGGAGTTTCCTCGGAGATGATCAGCTCTCTGAATCACGGCTACAGCGCCACAGAGAGCAGATACGAGATCCAGCCCCGCGGAGATCACCAGAAGAGACCTACAGCGGGTCCTGCTGAGAGAAGAGGAGGAAAAGAGCGGAAAAGCGACTCACCCAAAATCTCTTTCCTGCGGTCGGCGTGAGGCTGGTCCGAATAAACCCACTCGAAATCCTCGCGAGCTACGCGGTTCCCCATGTTGACGCTAGCTGGTACTAACTGTTAGTTCGGGGCTGCTTTGCAGTAACGTTGAGTGTATTCGCTCAGGAATAGCAGCGGGGTCTTTCACACACGGGTCTAACAGCAGCTGCAGGACATCCTCCTCTTCTTCCTCTTTAGCGTCTTTCTAGCGAAGATCTTTCGATTTCAATACTCGACACGCAGACTGACGCGCCGCGGTGGGCGGAGTCTCCAGATGACGTCACTCCGTCTCTTCCCTGGAACACAGCGAAGGCTTGCAACTGATTCACAGCAAATAGCTGAAACAAGATCAATTTCACTGACGCATGTGCACATACATTCATATTTTTCTGCACACATTTTTACTCTCTACAGATATAAACATTTAACAATATTTTGCAATGAATCTACTTAGACTGACGAAGATCTAGGTCAATATCAGACAATAACATATATGAGATTCAATTCTAAAAACAATAATACAGGTTATGTGAAGAATCTTCACTCAGTCAAAAAATAAAGTACACATGTATACTTGCAATGTTGTGCGCAATAGATAGATAAAACTAAAATAAATTAAAAAGTTTATTTTGTCAGAATATACTGATAGTTTGAATGGATGTCAATGGAGCAATATTCTATTCACACTCAGATGGTGATATAGCATCTACCAACAGGCGCAAACACACAAAACCTTGACCTGATGTTCTCATATGTCACATATGATCTTAATCTTTTGTTTGGTTTTGTTCCCTTTCATCCAAGTTTGGACAAAACAAAACTCCTCGCCCTATGTACTATACTATAGCAGTATTGTATTCATAGAGCGCATCTGCAGGACTTATAGAACATACTTCATTTATGACTAAGCAGTATATCATTAAATGTGGTACATACTCTGATAGTGCACGGATTTGGAAGCAGTGACTGTCTAGGAAACAGCCCCTCTGTAAGATGTTTGTTGGTTTGTTTATTGCTAAATGTATCTTAATACTACAGATTAAAACTGCTCATTCTCCTTGGTAACAGATTACAGAAGAGTTTGAGCACAAAGCCAGAGGTTATAATATGACCATCAGTAACTGAATGCTGGGCTCTGCTTCACGGTCTTATACCACTGCAGCAGTCTGTTTTTAGGTCTTAGCTGTTAAAGCAGCACAGCAATTATCCAGGTAGTTGACAGGTTGACTAATCATTCCTGTTTCTCACACAGCTGTTATTCTAGGCTCAGAAAAATCACAGAAATGAGCTCAGTTCCCTAAATTCGAGGGCAGAAGGTCTGCATTTAAACTGGTAGAGGTAGTATAAATAAACAGGAAACGTGGTCAAATGTAAGATACACTATAAAGAAGTGGTAACATGCTATTGTTATTTTAGGGAACTTTATTTATTGTTATTTTAGGGAACTAATTTTGGATACGTTTTATTACTGTAACCTAACATTAGTTGATTCGGTGATTCCTAACAGCCGGATGTGAAGCTGTAATTCTTCATATTCAATATAATTCCTATAACACCTCAGTGCTCAATACTCCAGCTCCAAACCTAACCAAAAACAGCTGGACAAGCTAATCAAGGTGTTCAGGATGACTTACAAATTCTGGGCAGGTGGGCTGAACTGGGAATGGTAGTAAAGTCTGCAGGCCCTCCAGGACTGGAGTTGAAGAGCCCTGCTCTGAAGTCACTTGCATCTGGAATACTGCAGATTTGCTCTTTCTCTTTTCATATAAATGCAATAAGTGCTATCTTGCATGTAGCGATTGTGAAAATTACTTCAGCGTATGAATATAAGAACATGCACATAAGTTTTTCAGTCTGGTTCTCAAGAGAACACCTGGAGATTTGGTTTGGTGCTCACACTTCACAGATTGTGACCCATTAAAAGGATAATTCATCCTAAAATTAAAATTCTGTCATTAAATAATCACCCTTGTTTCAAACCCTCAACTGTGCGTTCACACCAGACGCGCCTTTATTCATGCATAGTTGGAAGCTTGAACATTTTGAGTTTATTCGCTTCATTCGCGCGTGAAATTAACTTCACAACAGACACGAATTCGCGTCATGGGAGGGGCTTCTGCCAGATGAGTTCACGCAGCATTGTGATTTCTACCACCATTTATTCGGATAATTTTCAAAATATTACTGTTATTGTGTCATGAAATGTAGTTTTAAAGGATTTCAGGCGAGAATGTAGTTTTAAACTCAAATATGCGGTTTATTTATAAACACAGCGCCTATTTAAAAATGTGTTTTGGCGATTTCAGAGACAATCAGCTCCACGCGATTAGCGGGAGCTCAGTGCTCATGTATCCGCTGAGAGCAGTCCCGACTCGGCTAGTCCTTCTGACATTTGCCACCCGCTCTGATGTCTCTTTAGTGGTTAAACATAATATATATATATATATATATATATATATATATATATATATATACATACATACATATATACAAAGAACATTTACAACTATTTACATGCAGGAATAAAAAGGTTCTTGATTGGGAGAGGGAAGAGTGGCATGTGAAATTCGCTTCATTTGTGCGTGAAATACGCGTCATAGGAGGGTTTTACCAGGCGGCTTTAGTCTCGTTGAGAAATGGCTGACATGGATTTTGTTGAGAGGGTAGCTGCGCTTTATGTGCTATGGAAGGCTGAAAAACTGCGTAGACTCGTTCAGTGCTGTGTCTGGGTCCATCAGATCCTTCAGAGGTGCACCCAGCTTTGTGAGTTTCACCAACTCCTCCAGGAGTTCCTCCAGGAGCCTAGATGACGGCCGCTTTCAGCGGTACTTCCGACTGAGCCGGTCCCAGTGTGATGACCTGTTGTCCCGTGTCGGTGGGAGGATTTCCATCCAGGACACCAACTACAGGCACTCTATTCCACCTGCAGAGCGCCTGTCCATCTGTCTCCGGTAGGTAAATAATGTAATATTCTGTGTGATTACAAGTAATTAATGGCTGAGAACCTCCACAGACATACAGTCTTCACACTCTTCTCAACACACAGTTATCAATTCAGCACTTTTAAGAAATGGTAATTAACTTTCGTCTACAACAGTCAAAGTGGGTTTTGAATTGTGTAGGTAACTACCATATTATAATATTTAATAAACTAAAGAGAAATGAAGATGTCACAAACACCAGTATTATTCCTATATAAAGGTAAAGTATTAAGGGCATTTTATCAAGCTTGTTGTTGTTTAACTGTAAAAAACTAAAGAGAAATGAAGATGTCACAAACACCAGTATTATAAATTTATATTTGCTAATATGGAATTGCAATCTGCATTTATGACAATGTTTATTTTATTTTTTTATTTTCTCTCTCTCTTACAGATATCTGGCCACTGGAGACTCCTTTCAGACCATCGCCAGCAGCTTCTGTGTTGGTGTCACCACAGTCTGCAAGGTTGTCCCAGATGTGGTGACTGCAATCAGGGACTGCTTAGTGGAGGAGTTCATGGCTGTGCCCTCCACAGATGAATGGAGGTCCATTGCAGAGGGTTTCGAGGAGAGGAGGAACTTCCTGCTCTGCTGTGGAGCATTAGACAGCAAGCACGTCCTGATAAAGGAACCCCCCCAACACCGGATCCCAGTTCCACAACTACAAGGGAACTTTTTCCTTAGTCCTCCTTGCTGTTGTGGATGCAAGGTATTGCTTCCGGGTGATTGATGTCGGGGGATATGGGCGGACAAGCGATGGTGGGACTCTGGCCAACTCAGCATTTGGCCAGGCACTCCGTAGTGGCACCCTCCATCTGCGAACCTGACTGTCCACTCCCAGGAGCTGACCACAGAGGACCCCAGCCCCATGTCTTTGTGGCAGATGAGGCCTTTCCCCTCAGGAAAAACCTCATGAGGCCATTCCCTGGGTGCACCCTTCCCCAAGAGAGACGGGTCTTTAATTACCATCTCTCCAGAGCCCGGCTGGTGGTGGAGAACGCCTTCGGGATCCTGTCCTCACAGTGGAGGATGTATCGCCGCCTCATAGAGGTTCAGCCTGATGTTGTGAAGAGGTGTGTGAAGGTGATGTGTGTTCTCCACAACTTTATGAGGAGATCTGCAGAGGCACCTGCTGTGAGGGGGGCGGTGCAAGGTGCCGAGGACTCGATGCAAATTCTCGGTCGGGTTGCAGCCAATAATTCTGTCCGAGAGGCCATTCGGGTCAGGGACAGCTTCATGGCTCACTTTTCAGCCAAGGGAGCAGTCCCGTGGCAACCGACTGAATGGTTGTTTATTATATCCTGTGCTGATTATGTCCTTTATATTTAGCTCTTTTAAATATTCCCATTCTTCTGTCTTTTCTTTTGATTTACACCCTTTATATATTGTAAATAATTTTTTCAATCTCTCTTGTAAATATTGCTATCTTTTTTCATCCTTAAATCTTGTAAATCTTTCATCATTTTCAAAAAATTTTTGTTCAAGTTTAGATTTAGTTTTCTTGTTTTCAAATGATAAATGGAGCTAGCCTCCAAAAGGAATCCATGTCTCGTTGCTGCATTCTCATTACACTATACCACAACACTAGTCCAAACACAAATAACTATTTTTACTATACTATTGTGAGTGTATTTGCACTAGGATATAATTAGAATGAATGTACAAATGTTTGCCATAAGTATTCTAGTCTTAACATATAAATAATATTTTTATTTAACAAATACAAATTATGATTTACTATGTTGTGCACAAAACAACACACCAAAACCTCTGGTCATTGTATAGAACATATATTTATACAAAATAAATCAAATCAACTAAAAATAGAGATATATAAACTATATACAAAGAATATTTTCATGCAGGAATAAAAAAGATCTTGCTTGGAAGAGAGAAGAGTGAAGGAGAGGAGAAAGGAGAGAATGACCATAACTCTCCCATTATTAAAAATTGACTCTTTTTAAAAACTAATCTTGAGGCTCCAATTGTTCCAAATTAAGCAGAACTGTGCCTCTTTCATAAATTATGTATTTGAAATTTGACGAATTCTTTCGTCTGAGGCAGCAACCTC
This sequence comes from Cyprinus carpio, assembly GCF_018340385.1. Classification (NCBI taxonomy): domain Eukaryota; kingdom Metazoa; phylum Chordata; class Actinopteri; order Cypriniformes; family Cyprinidae; genus Cyprinus; species Cyprinus carpio. Next base: position 2,725,096 of record NC_056584.1, on the reverse strand, counting down.
TGCAGGGTAGGGACCAGTCTCAAGAGGAAGAGCTCATCTTCTGAGTGTGGAGGCGGCGCTGGAGCTCAGGACGGGTCCGGAGAGCTTCTAGGAGCTGACGCTCAACCTCCGATGGCTGCTCCCTACGCCTTCTCTGAGCTCTTCTTCTTGATGGTGCTGTATCAAATGATAACACATTTTGTACAATGAGAAGGCAGAAAAGGATTAAACTCATTCACAAACCATCAGTGTTGTGTGAGGCTATGCGTGCTTACTGTAAATATAATATGTCCCTCAGACTCTACCACTTCTTTCTGCACACTTCCTCTGAATAAACACATCAACTCAATATGTATATATAGTTCAAAATGAGTAAAGAGCGTTTTTACAACTTACCAGATCGTCCGACCTCCTCACTCACTTTCTTCCAAGCAAGATCCTTTTTATTCCTGTTTCTGTGTAAGTATGAAGAAGTATCATACAGCTCCGGGTATCCACATACAGCGATGATGACTTTGTCCTCCATTGTTGTATCAGATTTTCCCTCCGCTCGCTACGTGGTAATCACGTCACTACTAGAGCAAGCTCCTGATTGGTTAACATGGCATGAAATTTTGCCAAATTCAGATTTTTCAACTCGCCCGAAACGCTCAATTTGCGTCGCGCCAGTCGCACGGCAGGTTGTCTATGCGCGTCTTCGCATTGACTTAACATGTAAATCACTTGCGCTTAACGCTTCATTCGCGTCTGGTGTGAACACACCTTAAGACCTACGTTCATCTAGGGAACACAAATTAAGATGTTTTTGATGAAATCCGAGAGCTTTCTGACCCTGCATAGAGAGCAATGAAACTACCACGTAGGGAAAACCACATAAAGGCCCAGAAACGTAGTAAGGACGTTGTTAAAATAGTCCATGTGACATCAGTGTTTCAATCATAATGTTATGAAGCTACAAGAATACTTTTTGTGTGCAAAGAAAACCAAAAATAATGATTTTATTCAACAGTTTCTTCTCGATTTTTATTTTGGTCACACATGCATGGGTTGGAAAGGAATTTGTGGTACTTTTTATTTTTATTCTTGTGTTAGTTTCTATTTAGAATAACAGCTGTTGCCAAGTAGAAGCTAATTGTATTCCTTGTTATTTAATGCGTAAAGTGTCTGAACTGTCCAATTTGGGTTAAACCTATGCTCCCTTTCCCCCTTCTGCCTTTTCTCTTTTGTGTCATCCCCTCTTCCCTCCCACACCCGCTTCTCATCAGTGGATGGGATTAGGGCTACAGGCAATTTATGCTACAATTTAACATCCTGTCCAGGGACAACAATGGAACCTATTGTTTTCAACTAGGTATCACCTTTCCTTTCACTGAACAACTGGCTGGACAACAACCAATCAGGACCCAAAAGTGGCCACTCAACTGAGACCACATTGTCATCAATCACAGAAGTCCTGCAGATTGTGAGAGCTGATTCCAAATTGTCAGATCTCATTATGGTAGATTTACCTACAACTTTTGACACTCTTACCCACTGCACATCACTGGAATTTCACTTCACTGGTTTGAATCTTACCAGAGGAATGTCTTTCAGGGTTGCCTGGAGAACAGAGGTATCCACAGCACATCAACTGGTCACGGGGCTTCCTCAAGGATTAGTGCTTGAACCCCTCCTCTTCTCTATATAAACTCTAAATAGCTGTTGCTTGCTGTTGGGGTGATCTTTCTAACCCTACTGGGACAGCTGAATACCTGACCATATTTAAGAAACAGCTGAAAACTCATCTCTTACGTGAGCACTTAAATGCAACTTGCTTACTCTTTAAAAAAAAAAACTTTTCCCTTTTTTATTAACTTTTTGTTGTTATTTCTTGTGTTAATACCTCTTTAAGATTAATCTCATGTTGTATTTCTCATTTATTAATTGCATATCTGCTAAAGAAATAAATGTAGATGAAGGCTTATCATCTCCAGCCATTCCCATAAATCCAATGTAAATTGATTAATCTTGTCTCACTTCAACTTCAGTACAGGTACAGGTGGTTTTGAAGCTGATACTGAGTGTCAAAACCAAATGTACCTGTAGTGAGGATCTGTGGTTCATTCCATCTCCAAATGCCCTGTTTGATGCCCCTATCTAATTGTGAGCTTCATTGAATACTCACACAAAAACTGTACACTCTTGTTCAGGCAGTGCCTTTGGTAAAGGCCGTATAACTTTATTCAAACATCTATAGTCACTCTCCAAATTGGTGCCTGTCATGTCAAAAACCTGTCATTAGATGGTTCAAGTGAATGGCCACCATGGTTCATCCAGAATGGCCTAATGAAGTGGTTCCCAAACTTTTTTTGCAGGCACCCCTTTTATAGAGAAATACATTTTCAAGTCTTTAAAACATGCAAAGGTTATCACATCGTGCTGCAACAGCTTGGCCAGCTACAATTTGAGCATCAAAGTGGATGCTGGACCCACTAGTATCCTGGGTTTCTGCAGATATCCTCTCCTGGAATGAACCATGCTTCCTTGATGTAAACCAGTTAAGTTGCCATATTTATTTTAGGAAAGAAGTAAATAAATATAAGGAAACATAACAAGAAATTTTACAGTAGCAATTCTCTAATCTCTAGAGACACTGTCTTGCTCTCTCTTGCAGACAAGCAGGCTTTTTAAGCTCCATCCCAGCTGGCTATAATAGACAACACATTAGTGTAAATTATGCACAGATGCTACCTCATTCCACACATCTCCCGATCTCTCTTCGCATCCACGGATCCACATCGAACCAGGCTCCTGCCACAGACTACTAGTCAGTGTGGGTGTGTGTCACATCCATTGAAAGTCTGTGAGTGACATCTGTCCCACCATTCCTTCCATGATGTGTTCCTGTTCCTGTTTGTTGCTGCCGTATGCCTCTAGTTTGAGCTCCGTCACGTTATTTCTTTATCGTCTATTTTTTATTATTGAAATCTATTTTATACACCATCATTTTCGTTTCTATAATGTGTGAATATATCCTCTGTTGTATTCTACAACAAAAACAATCAGAGCACCTTGTTATCACTAGTTTTATTTTGATTTCCCGAGTCCGTTAGTAGCTTATATCCCATAAGCATCACCAGCGTGGTTGTCGCTAAACCCGCGTGCATCGCTAATACTCTATTCACACACATTACAATTGCTTTACTCACTGTTACCTATGTATGTATACCTTTGAGTGCAGGTGACGACACATTCGAGCTGCATTCGGTGCTGGAGGCCGTGGAGAAGCAGATTCGGGTCCTGGAGCAGAGGCAGGCCCAGCTGAGAGAGCGGAGAGCCGCGCTGACGCTCACAAGTCCATGGTAAGTATACAGCATGCTGCTAACAGTCCCACCACCTCTACACCGTGTGTTTCTCTGCACAGGCCCGGTGCACCCAGGACGCGATCTGCCCAGATGTCCTTCACTCCGGTGCTGGGACACCACAGACCCTGGGTGCATCCGCAGCGGAGGACGCGAGCCAGGCCCCGGGCGACGACTTCTCCCCCTCCGGTCTTCGAGATCTCCACACGGAACCGCTTCGCTCCCCTCCACGAGATGGAACTCGACGCTGTGATCGTCGGAGACTCCATCGTCCGACACGTCCGTGCTACGTTAGCCGAAGGTAAAGTGCACACTCACTGTTTCCCTGGTGCTCATGTTCTCTATGTTTCTGCTCAGATACCCGCGATCCTGAAGGCCCCGAGAGCCCCAGAGAGCCCCAGAGCGGTCGTGCTTCACGCCGGGGTTAACGACACCACGCAGCGGCAGATGGAGACACTGAAGAGGGACTTCAGGAGCCTGATCGAGACGGTTCGCAGCACGACGCCCGCAGCGACGATCATCATGTCAGGACCACTGCCCACGTATCAACGAGGACACGAAAGGTTCAGTAGACTTTTTGCTCTAAATGAATGGTTATTGTCATGGTGTAAAGAACAGAAACTGCTCTTTGTTAATAATTGGAATCTTTTCTGGGAGTGACCTAGGCTATTTCGCGCTGATGGCCTGCACCCCAGCAGAGTCAGAGCGGAACTACTCTCGGACAACATCTCCAGGACTCTACTCCATATGACTAGTAAGCCAATTCTCAAATAACTGCTATGATGGCTTTTGTTCTATCCGCTTAAATGTTAGAAGTACTTGCACTGTCCAATCTATTAAACGTACAGTATGGAATTTTTGGCCACCAGGGGTCACTCAATCAAAATAATAACAAAAGACGTACTTTGATGACGTCGGGAAAGAGCGTGGGCTCATGGGAGTTGTTGTTACTGTCAATGACAAACCAGCCATCTAGCATCTCCAGCAGAAAACATGTTCACTGACGAGGTAATGTATTGTTATTTGTATTATATTTCTATTCTTGTTATGTTTAGTTATGGCTATTCACTTCATGAAATGCCATTCTAATGAAATTGCCCTCAAAGTAACGTTAGCTAATAAAACTGAATGGATGCATACCTGTTTATTAGAATGCAAGCGAGTTCGGCTTCTCTTTGTAGATTCAGCTTGTCACGAAGCTCTCTCCATCTTGGAAATGCAACTCCAATATTTACCTTTGTCTTGTTTCTTCTCTTGTCCCAAAACCTTCTCCGGTCATTTCACCCGTTCGTTTGCGCTTCACAGAACGTGCAGGCAAAGCATAATCATGATCCATAACTAACGTAAGTGATTGATTGAGGTATAAATACTAATATAAACAATATAGATATTAAATATAATAATCTCAATCGAGGCTAGCTACTACTTTTTCTTCTTCGTCTGTTCTTTGCTTCTGTTGGCTCTGTGTTCGCCTTTGTATTTGGCGGTTCCGCCGTGTTCCGCAGGAAGTTAGAGAAACTAGAGGGGCCATGGTTATATGACGCAATAGACGGGCGACAAAACGGAAATAAAGAAACGTGCCGTGTCTTCTAATTAAACTATAATTTTCTCCGTATTTGAAAGTTCGTGGAAACTGTTGAGATAATGTAAGTACACAACTAAAAAAAATATATAACATAGATATAGTGATCTCTGCTATTTTTAAAGCAGAAAAATTACATATTGTGCCTTTAAGACTGTGTCTGTGTAACAAATTAGCTCAAAGTGAGATGTACATAATTAATCATAACGGGTTATTATTAACTACATTCATCTTCAGCAATTACTTGTAGCATTATATCATTAATAGTACAATAAAATGATTTGTTCATCCGCAGGGCGGACAGTGTTAATCGTTTATTGACTCCAAGTAAAATAATTTCTCTGGCCAAGAAAAATTATTTTACTACTAATACATTGCTCCCAGAGCATGTAACAAACTGGAACGTTAAAGTGACCTCGTCCTGTGAGCAGCAAACACAGACAACCAAGTGTGAATACATATGGATGTTTACTAAACTACACTACAGGGGAACATGCAACATCTGACTAGACACAAATTTACACACATTAAATATAGATGCCAACGCAAGGAAGGCATGGATAGAGAGAGAGAGCGAGAGAGCGCGCAGCAGAGAGAGAGAGAGAGAGAGAGAGAGAGAGAGAGAGAGAGAGAGAGAGAGAGAGCGCATTGCAGAGAGTGAGAGAGCGAGCGAGCGCTCACGCGCAAGAGAGTGGAGAGTCATGGCAGTATTTACTCATAAACTAAATCACAACCTGTTAAGAACCATCAAAGAATCTCATCACCTTAATTAAAAGGGGTCAAAGCCTAGAAGCGCATCTAAATAGTTAACAAGCGGTTACTTGCATTGGTTCTGTAGTTGCTGAGTAAAGTGTCCCGGTGCATGTATAATGCGTAGATTCCTGTTGAATCCTGTTAGTGGTGAAACCTTCGTCATTTCATCCATGGGTATCCATGGGTCGACTGCTCCAAAGTGAATCAACAAAGTTGCTGAAAACTGCCAGAAGATCAGACTCCCCGGAAGGGGAGTCGCAAGGTGTCCAAGGTGATGGGTGTCCCCAGGGAACCGCAAGTTAAGAGAGTTAAAAGAAATGCCTTTTGGGTGTGGAAGAGGTTTTATCTGGTTTCCCAGTAACACCCCTTTTGGTTGGATTGACCAATAACAAGGCATATAGTTTCAGCGGGAAAGTGTTTCTTTGTCTCAATGACACCTGATTTGCATATTTTATTAATGGAGTGATTAACTGGTTATCTGGTAACCCAAACTATGGTACAAATAGTATGATGCATTTTAGGCTCACATAGTAGAGATATTTAGCTAAGGCAAACCGAGAGGTTTAATTAGGTACCAAGAAATATATGCAAGACAGATAGAAACATAAAGATACATTCTTATGCTTGAATATAGGCACTTAGAGGTCAACTAACACGACTAGAGAATCATAACTATGCTAATATGAGCTGGCAAACATACAAACACACAGGAATATATCATATACATTTGGAATGGCTTATATCCTGAGTTAAATGCAAGAAGGTTTGAGTGTGTGTGTGTGTGTGTGTGTATGTATGTGCGAGAGGCATGGTGAGGTCTTTTCCTCTGTATGCTTTGGCCACTGAAGCTGATTAAGATCTCTTTGAAGCTTATGAGTCCGAGCTAGGAATGTAGAGGTGTTCCTGGTGATGCTCAAACAGGCCCCTAAAGGTGTCAATGGCACAGTTTGATGCAGACTCATTGACCGTCCACACGGAGACCCGTTTCTGTGAATACGCACAAATTTTTTATCGGATAGGCGTTTCATCCACACGGATCTGGCGTTTTCGTAAGGTGAAACCGCTATTTTTTGAAACCAGGTCCCAGAGTGGATAAATCTGAAAAAGCCGACTTTGCGTTTTCTTGTGGACAGCGAATCTGTATATTTTCTGAAACAATGACGTCATCAGCCCACGTCTCCCCCCTAGTCAGACACCCCTACGTCACGTAACAGCAACAAAAACATGAACACACACTGAATGATTGTCTTTTTATTAACTAACATTAACACAGATTAATAAATGTATTGTTCCATGTTTGTTTGTGTGCCAAGCGCAAGGTTTATGCGCATAGTCCATGTCTTCTCCATTTTTAGTGTATCTCTGTGGCAGAATTACAGCCCCATATGCTGGTCTGGCATGTATACTACATCGTTTTATGGTTTCGTGTGGACGCGGATATTTCTTGAGACGCTCCAAAAAAAAAGGATCAGATTGGGGTAAGCTCCAGCTTCGTGTGGACATAGCCTAAGCTGTGATTTACATGAGGTCAGTCAGTAGATTATAAATCTTTCTGAATATTAGAATGAATGTGTTATCATGATCTAGTCCATACACTACATCTGTTCCCCGAATAGTGAGGTCAAAATATAAATTTAATGCAGGATCTAGAAAAAATCTTATCGTGATTAAACCAGAAAAATGTTAAATAAATCAATTTCAAAGTTTGGGCTCATAAACATTAGATCACTTACACCCAAAGCAGTTATTGTAAATGAAATGATAACAGATAATAGTTTTGATGTACTTTGCTTGACTGAAACCTGGCTAAAACCAAATGATTATATTGGTCTTAATGAGTCTACTCCATCAAACTACTGTTATAAACATGAGCCCCGTCAGACTGGTCGTGGGGGAGGTGTTGCAACAATATATAGTGATATTCTCAGTGTTACCCAGAAAAACAGGATACAGGTTTAAATCATTCAAAAATACTTCTGCTTAATGTTACACTGTCAAATATGCAAAAGAAATCTATCGTATCTCTTGCTTTGGCTACTGTGTATAGACCACCAGGGCCCATATACAGAATTCCTAAAAGAATTTGGAGATTTCCTCTCAGACCTGTTGCTTACTGCTGATAAAGCGCTAATTTTTGGAGATTTTTAACATTCACGTTGAATACAAATGATGCATTAGGACTTGCATTTACTGACTTATTAAACTGTTTTGGAGTTACGCAAAATGTCACCGGGCCCACTCATCGTTGTAATCATACGCTAGATTTAATTATATCACATGGAATCAATCTTACTGACATAGATATCGTACCTCAAAGTGATGATGTTACTGACCATTTCCTTGTATTGTGCATTCTGCGTATTGATGATAATAACTATATAGCTTCGCGTTATCGTCCAGGCAGAACTATTGTTCCAGCCACCAAAGACAGATTCGCAAATAACCTGCCTGATTTATCTCAACTGCTCTGTGTACCCATAAATACACATGAACTAGACGACATGACTGCCAACATAGGCACCATCTTCTCTAATACATTAGAAGCTGTTGCCCCCATCAAATTGAAAAAGGTTAGAGAAAAACATACTGTCCCATGGTACAACAGTAATACCCACTCTCTCAAGAAAGAAACTCGTAGTCTTGAGCGCAAATGGAGAAAAACTAACTTTTTTTTTAGAATTGCGTGGAAAAACAGTATGTCTAGCTACAGACAGGCTCTAAAAACTGCCAGGGCCGAGCATATCCACAAAAACTCATAGAAAACAACCAAAACAATCCAAGGGTTTTTATTTAGTACAGTGGCTAGATTAACAAATAACCAGACGCCACCCGATCTAAATATTCCCTCACAGTCAAATAGTAATGACTTTATGAATTTCTTCACTGATAAAATAGATAACATCAGAAATACAATAACAAATGTAGATTCTACAGCGTCTAATACTTTAGTTTTATCCATCGCATCCAAAGATAAACTGCAGTGCTTTACAACTATAGGACAGGAAGAGCTAAATAAACTTATCACTGCATCTAAACAAAAAACATGTTTATTAGATCCTGTACCCACTAAATTACTGAAAGAGTTGTTACCTGTAGCATAAGAACCGCTTCTCACAATCCATCACGCTCCCTAACGCATCAAAACCCCAAACTCTTGAAAATACCTACTAAAAAAAATCCCACTAAAGAAGATAGAGCTTTTTCGCATTTGGCTCCCAAACTCTGGAATAGCCTTCCTGATAATGTTCGGGGTTCAGACACACTTTCTCTGTTTAAATCTAGATTAAAAACACACCTCTTTGGCCAAGCATTCAAATAATGCATCTCATAATTTTGGACTGCAGTTATATCTGATCAAATGTGCATTATTATTCTTTAGCTTGGGTTAAACTAATTAATTTTACTTGGCTGGAACAGCAGCTACGCTAATTATGTCTCTTTTTGTTTCTCTGTTTTGCCACGGGATTTACATCCCGTGGTAACTAGGATTTACACAAGCTCCAGTCTGGATCCAGAACACCTGAGAAGAGATGATGCCAACCCCTCAGAGGACCTCAGATGATGCTAACCCAGAGACAACATACAGAACTACCACATTTTGCTATAAGTTTGATTGCATAATTGCTGTTAATACTGTTAATCGTCTGTTTGTTTACGTCTTTTATTGATTTTTCTGAACATTTCTGCCGTATACACACAAACTGACAGTCACCACTGATAAGCTACTACTAAATATTGTAGAAACTTAATTTTCTGTAAAGTTGCTTTGCAATGATTTGTATCGTAAAAAGCGCTATACAAATAAACTTGAATTTAATTGAATTGAACGTGTTCAGCCCTTAGCGAGCAACCCAGTTAGCACCTCACAGAGTGTGGGAATGTGTCTTTCAAGTATTCATGATGAATGAATTCTTAATTTCATCATTGTCTATATCTGCTTCTCAAGTCCATTCCTGTCACCCCACCACTCTTCACATTTGGTATCTCTTTATCTCTTATCTGACATAAGTTCAGTTCATGGAGCTTCCTCCTAACAAGCTGATGATCTGAATCATGTGTGTTAGATAAGAGAGACATACAAAATGCACAGAGTGGTGGACTGGGATTGAGAACCACTGGTCTAGATAAACAAAACCCTTTATCTTCACAGTCCATGGCCAAACATCTACAGCAGCGGTTCTGAATTCCAGTCCTCGCGCCCCCCAGCTCTGCACATTTTGTATGTTTCTCTTATCAACTCAGACATTTGTTATTTTCGAACGTAAGTGCCCTGCGTAGTGGACATCACAGGATAATCTGCCATGATTCCAGTTTAAAGTGAATGTATATGTTCCATTCAAAGTGCGTTGAAGTGTTCGAGACATGAATTTAAATTGTATTTATTTACAGAGGTATATGATGTCACACTTGTCCATGTGTGAAGACGTTGTGCAGCACAAATTCGTGAATGAATGAAGTGAGGTAAACTTCAACAGATTTCCCCTGCTCAGGGAGTATGGAGCAATGAACACTGTGTAGGGACCATGTCAATGGGAACACAGTTCATGCACGGAGCTTACTTCTAATGAGCTGATTATCTGATTCAGGTGTGTCAACAAGGAGAGACATGCAAAATATGCAGAGCTGGGAGGCGCGAGTATTAATTACAAATTAATTATTTGGAAAGGTCCAAGAAGTTCTTTCTTGGCTACAACCTACAACTGTTAAAGAGCGACAACAAATCATCAAGGGCATCAGTGTCAGTGCACTCACTTCTCCATTTCTCAAGTTATCCAAACACTACAGCCCTCTTCCTTAACCATCCAGACCTGGAGCGTCCCTTTTTTCTAAAAGTCGACGCCTCCACCACTGGAGTCAGAGTCATCCTCTTTCAATGGCAGGAAAATCTCCTTTAAAAAATTATTTTCAGAGATTATGGCACACAGTCATTAGAGTTAGATGTGGGTGTGCCTTGCTCCCGCAGCAGTGTAATATCTTATTTTCATACATTCCCCCCTCGCTTTTATTTTATTCAGAATTGTTTAAGAACATACTATAGTGTTTTTTATTTTTTTATCTCTGTCATGGTCTCTAAAGTCAAAACGACATAAGGATCTGAAACCTGAGGCCTCAATAGATGACAATGCAGAACTTAGCATGGTGTCAATAAATAAACTACATTAATTCAACCATACAGGATCACAAACAAAACATTAACTAACCTATTTTGGATCATAATCACAGGATTACCTTGCTTGGAATCAATGCTAATGTAACAGAGAGGTGTTTATTTGCTCTGGAGAAGACATGTTTGGTCCTGTCAGAAAACAACGCAAAAGTTAAATCCAAAGTTACAGATCTCGATTTGCACAGCCGCTGGAACAACATCAGAATAGTCGACTTACCAAAGGCTACTGAAGGGCCTCGTCCGTTCTCCTTTTTTCAATTGCTATCGGACGTATTTGGTGAGGAAATTTCTCAGACTCCACCAGAAATTGAAAGAGCCAATAGAACTCTTACAGCTAAGCCAGTGACAGAAGAGAAATCAAGAGCAGTGAACATCCGGCTTCATCGATACCAACAGGAGCTGATACTACTTGAAGCCAGGGCTAAGGGAGCAAACCTAAAATACCAGGGCAATCTGATTGCAATATTTGAAGATTAGTCACCGGAGGTTGCAATGCAAAGAGCCCGATCCCGACATGACTAAATCCTGGCAAAGCATGTAGATGTCAAGGGGAACTAACCCCTGGTCATACCTAATGGTGGATTTTGTGTGTTAGTGAGAGTTTACCAGTTTTCAAAGGCATGTCATATGATAACACTCAAAGACCTATCATGGAAGCACTGTTCTTCTGGCCTCTCAGAAGACTTACCCTACGTTCCATTCAGAAGGGCTCATCCCTATGCCCTAATCCCTTCAAAGGGTTTAACCTTCAGAGTGAGAGCTTCGAAGGGTTGAAGGGTGTAGGGGACCAAACAACTTTCTTGAAGTGCCCTTCTGCGTCATCATCAAGTGCCCACATAGAAGCGCCATCATCATGCAAAGAATCTGAGCAAAGGATCATGGGAGCCTGAAGTGTCCATCAGTTGTACCCTTCGAAATCCTTCATTCCGAAAGGCCCTTTGACGTGGCCAGTTTTGAGCACTTCGGATTAGAACGACACTTCAATATGGTGGCCATGATTGTTTTCATTCTGAAGTGCCCTTCGGAGGGCGATATATTCCGTTCGGAATGCACCCAGAGTGTTTGTGTATTTATCATGGAAATGTTTAACAATGCATTTCACCTATCACTGCATATAACTATAGATACTATATTTCTATAGATAAGATATTTGTGCCTTATGCTTTGATCAGAATCCATATCAGGTTGCAACTGAATGATGTTTCAAATATTTGCTGGTTTTAAGCAGAGAATATTATTTTAAATGTATTAAATGTGGATATAGTGGGACATGGGAAATGAGCATTGTTGCATTTTTCCAAGCATCAGTTGACTCTCTTTGGACCAAGGTAATCGATGGGCCAAAATCCTTGGCCTTTCACCCCAGAGGAGGCACATTTAAGCATCCACCAGCATGTTTGCTTTTGGCCTGACAGTGGAAACAACTTGCTTATGATATCAAGTTGTCCTTGCCCTAAGGCAACAAAGCAGCCCAAACCATTGTACAGATGGTATGAAGATTTTTCACCTTTTTCTTTTGTTGGAGATGGGTGTTTACTATGTTGTGGTTTGAACTGACTAGCCTAACCAGTTGACTTGTGTAAAAGCTACAAGAAATGTGCCTGTAGTCAGTTGCATGGTTTCACTGCCACTCATAACTCCTCTCCTATGGCCTCATGGGATATTAAAGTGTCCATTGGATGCACACTTCAGAATCTTGTAGTAAGTCATCTGGGCACTTTTCTCCCACTGTTTTATGAATTCAGACATGCTACTCTTTCACATACCTTTTTTGCTTACTTTATAGTAGGGATGCATGTGGTTTCAGATGCAGCCAGGATATTTCTTAATAAGACACAGATTAATTTTCATTCACCTGCAGTAAAATTAAACAACATTACCATACAAATAAGGTTAAAGAAATCTTAAAATAATTAATAGAGTCTACCAAACATTTTCCTATTTGGTTCTGTCAAGATATCCATCATTTTTGGAAAGACGGCAAGAATCTTATTGACATTTTGTTTTGTCTTTTTATCTTTTTGTGATTTTAAGCTATTATATACCTTACCCTTATGTACCCTTTCTCTGTTGTCTCTCTCTCTCTCTCTCTCTCTCCCTTTTACTGTTGTATTATGGGATATGTTGCTGTATGTGCTATTTGTTGATAATAAAGCTTAAAAAACTTATTGTAAACAAACTCTTTACTCTGGCTGAGGTTTTACCCATGGCTGAACTAATGCGGGCACCCTGTATTTGCCACTGACATGCAAGTTTCAAGTTTGTTTATTTATATAGCACTATTAAAACAGTGACAGCTTAGTGGTATTCTTCTGCACATCAGGTATTCTGCTTCAAACAGATCCTGACCAGGAAGAAAAAAAAAAACAACAACGAAGGAATTCTTGAGGGTGTAATTCTTCTATGAATTTAAATTTTAGTTTGGCTATTGTATATGGACACAGACATAGATGCACTGTATTCATGCTGATGCTGTGCACAGGTGCTTTTTTACTATTATTGTACCTGATGCTATGCAAGGACACAGCGCTTATTCAGCTGTGGCAGACTTTGGTGAAATTTCTATCGTCACTGCAACAGACATGATATGAAGACATTTTCTGTGGCACCTTATTTAAAAACATAAATTCAACATATAAAAAATAATAATATTTGAAATGACAAATATTAAGCGCAATGACAGCGCTGCATTATACCAACTAACAGCCTGTCTCCAAGAATTAAAAACATGGCTTACCAATAATTTTCTGCATTTGAATGACGATAAAACTAATATTGTTCTGTTTAGGCCTAACCAGAAAACTGATCTGAGCACCGTTGATCTGGGCTCTCTTTCTCCATATTGCTCTGCTGAGGTCAAGGATCTGGGCTTCATACTGAACAACGACCTAAAGCTGAACAAACACATTAATTCTACTATGAGTGCTAGCTTTTACCATCTGCGAAGATTAGCAAAAGTTAAGCCCTTCCTAAGCAGGAAGAGTTTTGAGATTGTCATTCATGCTTTCATTTCTTCGCGACTTGACTATTGCAACTGCTATATTATGGGCTGCCTATCTCATCTACACATCATCTGCAACTTTCAAATGCGGCTGCTCGTTTGCTCACAGGCAGTCGCAAAAGGAATCACATTACACCTATCTTGCATTCATTGCACTGGTTACTGATTAATTATCGCATTCAACTCAAAATTCTGCTATTCGTGTACAAGGCTCTAAACAACCTTGCTTCTTCATATCTCTCTGAGTTGATTGTAGTACACAATCCAGCTAGATCACTCAGATCACAGACTAAGCATCGGCTTTTGGTTCCCAGAACTAGATTGAAATGTAGGGGTTACAGAGCCTTTGCTGTTGCTGGCCCCAAGCTATGGAACAATTTGCCATTATCCATCAGAATAGCTCCTTTTAAGTTTCTGAGTTCAAAAGTCTTTTAAAAATGTATCTTTTTTCTCATGCTTTTAATGTTTTGTGACTGTGGTTTTTTAATGATGTGTTATTGTGTGATTGGATCAATGTAACTGTGTGTACAGCACTTTGGTATACTAAGGTTGTTTTAAAGTGCTTTATAAATAAATTAAACATTGAACATTGAACAGATGCCCGAGCCACCTCAGTTGGCTCCTCTCGATGTGGAGGAGCAGCGGCTCTACTCTGAGCTCTTCCTGAGTGGCCGAGCTCCTCACCCTATTTCTAAGGGAGTGCCCAGACACCCTTACCCTACTTGTCCTTTTGGCCATGACCCACAGCTCATGACCATAGGTGAGAGTAGGAACGTAGATTGACCGGTAAATCGAGAGCTTCGCCTTGCAGCTCAGCTCCTTCTTTACCACGACAGAAAGGTACATCGACCGCATCACCTATCCGCCTGTCCATCTCCCGCTCCATCCTTCCCTCACTCGTGAACAAGACCCCAAGATACTTGAACTCCTCCACTTGAGGCAGGAGCTCTCCACCAACCTGAAGGGGACAAACCACCCTTTTCCGGCTTAGCCCGAAAGAGCAACGTGGGGCGGAACTTCTGTGGACCCACCAACTGCGGGAGGAACAGTAAGGGGCTGGTGCATTGTGGATATGGCAGCAGTCGAAGTCAGGGGCCCCTACGACCTGATCTCTGGACACAGAAACTGGTTGTGGAGGTCCTACCTTGTAAAGGTGGTTGCTCCTACAGCAGCTCAGAGGCTGTAAACATCAAAGGTATGGTGATCATTCAACTCTTAATAGCTGATGCAGCCAGTGATGACTTTGATTCCTAACTAAAATGTCTTATACCGCACCATTTCCCATATCACCTCCCAATTTTCATATTGTATGCACTGAAACAATCAATTCCAGTAGACCAAAAGAGGAGTTTAAATAGGGTGGCCATATGCGCCGTTCATACAGGACATGTCCTGGCCAGGATTTTAATGTTGCCTAAAACATCCAAAGCAGTTTGACCAATAATATGCAGGTATTGTACATTATCGACTAATCATGGGGCTGCTCAATGATCAAATCAATGCAAATATGCGCACGTGTTTGTTCGTTCGACTTGAAGTGCCGCTGCACACGAGTCATAAAAAGACACAAAAGTAGGTGCGAGAGCGATTTGAAAGAATAAGGAGCCGTCTGCTCTGCTCTCTATAGCTCTCATAATGTCACACAACGATAGACCTGCACAGTGCAAACTGGCCGGGACATGTCCCATATGAACAGCGCATATGGCCACCCTAAATTTGAACATACTTAATTGTGCAGAGGGCAGATCAGACATTTTAGGCACAGCAGGTCTGTAATGCCATTTGACACCCTCCACACAATCCTGTTGATGTTTTTGACACCATGTCTGCCACTCATGTCTGCATTCCAAAAAAACACAAATAATAACAATAGAAACAACATAAACTTTCTAAACCTTTAATCTTGTGGCCACCACCAGCACAAATAAGACCAAGGGATTGATCATAAACTGTCTCCAGGTGGCTGTTGGTGGCCACTAGTTTATGAATTTGCAGGGTTGGCCCTACGTATCCTCCATTCAAAGGTAGTCCACAAACCCATAGGCTTTCTGTGATGCATCACTAAAGATGTGTAGATCAGCAGCTGCAGAAGGAGAGGCAGCACATATGGGAAATATTTTCAGTCCATTTTTGCCATATAGAGAGGAGCCTGCCTTCATTAGGATTATCCAGTCCTGTCCTTTTTCCAGAGAGCCTGACAGAGGACTTTGGCCCAAGGTGGTATATGGTATAATAAATGTATTGTATTGGCTTCTGTACACATTTCTTATGGTGGGCATGATATAAGACATGGCTCAGAGCCAGTAACTGCTGGTATCAGAGACACACTAGCCTTCCATCAGGCAAAGTTCATAATCTTGTGATCTAGCTTCAGTCTGAATATAAGCTATAACATCTGTAATGTTGCCTGCCCATTGTCTGTATCTCAAAACCCCCAACAGCAAAAAAAGCCAGGAGCTTACCAACTAATTCTTTGGGCTGTTTTGGGGAATGGAATGATTGGAGACAGTTGTCTACAATGAAAGCACACAGTACAGACTCCATAACATCTTTAATACCTGCTTTATGGTCTCTGGCTTGTTGTTGGAGAATGTAAACCACATAGCATGGGTTACTTGTCATTCCAAATGGCAACTTCAGCCATTCACAAATCTCTGGACTATGCTCCCTCTCCATATTTTTCCACATGAAAATGAAGACAGAATCTCACCTGGTGAAACATGGCCTTGATGTCCCCAATGATTGCTACTGCATGTTCTCTAAATCATAGGCATACACCAAGTAGGGATGGACCAAAAGTGGGGGGCGGGGGGTTGGTATGGGAAAAGTCATGTGCCCCAACACAAGAAACGTAACATAACGATTTTATTTTGATCGGTGCTGGTGCATCGCGGCTGAATAACACAACTAAGCACAAACTCTAAGGAGCTTTCAACATACATTAACGTATTTCAAAATATATATTAGGGCTGGGCAAGTTAGCACGTTATTTTCACGTTAACGCATTAATTGATTAATGCTGACAATTACTTTATTGCGCGTTAACACAGTTTTTTATTATTATGAAAGTCCGTGGCTCACTGGCTCTGAATACATATACAGCATACCATGGGACACAGGAGGGGTGGGATGTTGATCAGCACTGGCTTGGGATGGGTCTCATCACGCGTCTCAACTAATGAGAGCATTTGGGGTGGGCCTAAGACTGCAGCAGCACAGTGCTTACATGTAGTGCTTACGACTTCATAAGTGGGAAATAAGAAGTTTCCGATAGCACTTGAAGACAGCAGAGAAGCGCTCTCACTCAGCACAGTGGAGTGCATCGTTTTGTTAACTTTGTGGTTTATTATTTGAGTTGTTTGGGACACTGTAACACACACGGCCTTATGAAGCAAAACAATCAGTCCTGTATGAGTATGCGTCCGTGCATACGTCATTATGTGACAGATTAAGATCATGCTCTAGACAGTCATGAACGTGCTGAGAACTGTTTGTCCCGGCTGTGGATTCAAGGTAATAATGTTGTAAACAATGTTTATAACAATGCAAACACTCATCCAAACACTTAACAATACACCAAATAATACCCAAAAGCCACACAAGCATACACACACTTGTCTATTTTTTCTTACCCTCAAAAAGACTCTCAAAAACTGGCAGCTATAGAAGTGCAGTGTATGAATTACCAAGGACAACGGTTTCACCTAAAAATCTTCTGTACTGTTCTGCTCAGGATGGCCTGAGGGTGAGGAAATTAACAGCAAATTTTACTATATAGATTGTAAACTACTTTTGAGAGAAACCGTTCTCATTGTTATTTTTTAATTTTATTTGTAGGGTACACTTTATAATAACTTTCATTTCTAAATCATTAGCATATATAATATAATGCTTAACAGATCATTAGTTAATATATAATCAAGCAGCTAAAAACATGAGATAATGTACTTTTTAATGTTTACTAATAACCATTACCTTAATATTTACTAATAAACATTACCTAATGATTAACAGATAATTATTTCATTTAAATTAAAATGCTTACAAATGTCATTAAAGTTTCAATTCATATGATCATATGCTTCTTGCAAATCTACAAATTATTAGACTAAAAGCTTTTGTTAAAGTGCAACACTTCTGCTGCTACTGAGGTGTGATACGGGTAAGGTTAGGGACAGGTTTACTGGTATGGGTAGGTTTAAGGGTTGGTTAAGGGGTCAACAGTGTACAAGGGTCAGTTTGATTATAAGGGAACACTGTTCAATCTGTTTATATAACATTGCTTGATAAATGATCAAACATTTTCTTGAAAATTTTATTTGTTTTCTCCAGTTGATGTATGATTCATGGAATATTCTGTTTTATGATATACAGTAATATACCAATATAAGTGTTGAGGCAATAAAAACAGGTTTTGCACCCAAATTACAATGTGTGTTATGTCTTAAGCAAGCATTTTGCTAAATTTATAACTAACCATCCAACAAACATTGTTACAGCATCTAAAAGTCCAGTGCCCATAAAGGTACTAAATGATTAGTAAACATTTATAAAGATTTATAAATTATGAACAGTCTCAACTGTTTAGATTGGTTACTACAAAAACATGAAGAAATAATAAATTATTTGTTAAGATGTAGACAATAGTTCTATGCAACAAAGAAAGACCAAATATATGATCTTTACAGACTGTGATTATGAGTTAATGAATAATATGTTAGCATTTATAGTTTGTGAAGTGCTTAAAATGACTAATTAAGCTAATATTTTCAAATTTCTAAATGTAAAATATAGCATTAGGTAACATATAAACTGTGTAATGACATTTGTAAGCATTTCAATTTACAATAAATAATGATCTGTTAATCATTAGGTAATTTTTACATTAGTAAACATTGACAAGCACATTATCTCATGTTTCTAGCTATTTGAATATTATGATTGGTTAAGCATTATTAGACATTAAGTAATTTTGCAGACACCTTTTTATCCAAAGCAACTTACAACTGGGGAATAAGTTAGTACAAGCTAGAAAGAGAAGGAATAAGTAAAGAGAAAAAAAGTGTAAGAAAATAATCACACCAGAATGAAATCAAGTAGCTCAAAAGAGATGAGTTTTCAGCTGTCGCTTGAAAATTCTAAGGGAATTAGCATTCCGGATAGGGGTGGGAAGATAATTCCACCAGCCAGGAACAGTGAACGAGAATGTTCTGGAAAGTGATTTTGAGCCTCTCTTTGAAGGTACTACGAGGTGTCACTCACTAGCGGATCTCAGACTTCTGGAGGGGATGTAGATTCGTAGTAGTGAGTGGAAGTAGGCGGGTGCTGAGCCTCTGGTTGTTCTATATGCAAGCATCAATATCTTAAAATTACTAGATATGACAAGGGCCTGGACAAGAAGTTGTGCAGCATGCTCCGTTAGAAAGGGCCTGATCTTTCTGATGTTGTGAAAAGCAAACCTGCAAGATCAAGCAGTCTTTGCAATGTAGTCTTTGAAGGTCAGCTGGTCATCCAAGATTTCTGACCAAAGTTGATGGGGTAATTGTAGAAGAACCTAGCTGGATGGTCAAATAATGCTGTAGAATTGGAGTGGCCAGGAGGACAAGAAGCTCAGTCTTTGCCAGATTGAGTTGTAGGTGATATTCTTTCATCCATGCTGAGATGTCCACCAGGCAGCCTGAGATCCGTGCGGCTACCGTTGCATCATCTGGTTGAAATGAGAGATAGAGCTGTGTGTCATCAGCATAGCAATGGTAGGAGAAGCCGTGAGGAACCCCAGTGACCAGTTGATGTGCTTTGGATACCTCCCCTCCTCAAGCCACCCTGAAAGACCTACCAATGATATAGGATTGAAACCAGCGAAGTGAAATCCCTGTGATGCCCAGTGAAGAGAGGGCAGACAGGAGGATCAAAAGCAGGAGATAGATCCAGCAGAATAAGAACTGATGATCTGGAATCTGCTTTTGCAATCCGCAGGGCTTCCGTGACGGACAGTAGTGCAGTCTCAGTTGAATGGCTACTCCTGAAACCTGACTGGTTAGCATCCAGTTTGTTGTTCTGTGAGAGAAACAATGATACCTGGTTGAAAACAACTCGTTCGAGAGTTTTTGCTATGAATGGAAGGAGAGAGACAGGTCTGTAGCGGTCTATAATAGAAGTGTTTAATGTAGGTTTTTTGAGCAGCAGTGTTACCCAAGCCTGCTTGAATGCAGTGGGGAAGGTGCCTGTGAAGATACAAATAAATACAAATTGTGACAGTGCTGGTAAAAGTGTAGGAGAGATTGTATTGAGAATATAGGACATGATTTACTATAGCTGGAGAAGAGAAGTTTTGATACTTCTGCCTCAGTGAGGGGACAAGAGGAGAAGAGAATTAAATGTTTTGAAGATGGGAGTTTTAGCATTGGGTGAGGTTGGGTTGAGGTCCTGTGTGTGTGGGGCTGAAAATTGACTACTGATTGTTCTGGTTTTGTCTGTGAAGAATGTGGTGAAATCATCGGCATTAATAGAATCTGTAACAGTGCTGATCTTGTTACAAGAAGAAAAGAGAATTAAATGTTTTAAAGAGATTATGTGTGTCTGGAACGCTGCTGATCTTGTTGTGGAAGTATGAATATCAGTACAGAATTCACCACAGAAAAAAAAAATCAAAGAAAATACATACACTCTCAGGTCTGACGGATCTTTTGATTTGTGCCATTTTCTCTCTGCTGCCCTGAGTTTGATTGGATGCTCAGGGGTTAGAAGGGGCAGCCTGTGCTGGCCTTGAGGAGAGATATCATCTAGACAAGATGGTAGGGGGAAAGGGAGCATAGGTTTTCTTCTAAAAGTAACCGGTATAAGGGGTTGGTGGCACAAAGGTAGCAAAATGTAGTTTAAATGTAATGAAGAAATGGTCAGAGATATGTAGAGGTTCTACCAAAATGTTGTCTGCAATACAATTGCATGTGTAAATTAAGTCAAGTTGGTTGCCTGATTTGAGCGTGCTTGTAGTAGTAAGGCGTTTGAGATCAAATGAAGCAAGGAGTGAATGGAAGTCTGTAGCATAAGGCTTGTCCAGACAAATGTTGAAGTCGCCAAAGACTAAAAGTGGACTGCCATCCTCCAGGAATGAGGACAGCAGCCCATCCAGCTCCTCTAGGAAGGTGCCTAGAATTTGGCCAGGAGGGCGGTAAATTACCACAACCTGGAGTTTTATAGGAGCTGTGACAGTAATCGCATGAGATTCAAATGAGTTATAATTGCATAGGGGAGAGTGGGTTGAGTATTTCCAATTGTTTGAAGTGAGCAGGGGTGTGAGAGAAAGAGTTTTTGTTAGACAAAGCAGCTGGGGTTGCTGAGTCTTGTGGACAAATCCAGGTCTCAGTCAAGCCCAAGATGCTGAGTGTGGATTGTAAAGAAAAAGCAGAAATCAAGTCTGCTTTGTTGACAGCTGACTGACGATTCCTGACAAAAAATGGACTTGATGACCATTATGTAATGTTTGTTAATGATTTATTATACCTCTTTCATCACAGACATTGCAGTTTATCACTCTGGCCACATCTACAGTCGTCATGCCTCCTGCAGCAGGTCTATGGCCTGTTCACGCAGGTGATAATGAACCCTGGACATCTTTCTGCTGGTGTGTTTCAGAGTCAGCAGAAAGTTCTGTCTTTATTATTGTAACTGTGACATTAATTTTCCTCCGCCTGTAAACCGTAAGTGTCTTAAGGACTGTTCCACAGGTGCATGTGCAATAATCGTTAATGGTTCATTGAACAAGCATAAAAAAATAAAATAAACATTGTTTAAACACCTTCCAATAAAGATCTGTAAAGGTTATTTGGATTTTACAAAATAATCTTTCAAATATGGTATCCTGAAAAAGGGACATTTCTTTTTTGGCTGAGTTGATTGTTTCCATGCCATATGAAATTTCAAAATAATTAAGTTAACATAGCGAGTTAATGGCATTAAAGACTTGATGACCAGTAATCTTCTTCTATTAAATTATGATAAAATAAAGATATAACTAAACAGACCAAAACCTTGTATGCATAAGCTGTTAAAAATCAATCTGCATTTAAAAGGATTTATGGTTACTTCTTCCTGTACAGTCATGGCCAATTGTTTTGGCAGTTCACAAAACTCTGGACTTTTGAAAGTACCAAGGATATCAAAGTCTACTAAAGGAGGTTGAGCTTTGCTGATATTGTTCAGGGCTCAAGCGCACATAATGCCTCTCAGAATACAATTACATCTGATTAAATAGTACCAAATACACAATAATCTTGAACATCTTAAATGCTATAAACAGCAGCAATTTTTTTTTCACAATTACTAACAAGCATTTACTAATACTTACAGTACTTTTCACACACACAGCAGTGAACACACACCCGGAGCAGTGGGCAGCCATTTATGCTGCGGGCGCCTGGGGAGCAGTTGGGGGTTCGGTGCCTTACTCAAGGGCACCTCAGTCGTGGTATTGCCGGCCCAAGTCTCGAACCCACAAGCCTAGGCTTAGGAGTCACACTCTCTAACCACTAGGCCATGACTTCCCCAATATAAGTGTCATTGCATTATAATGTTTTTGTTTGCCTATCCAGTTGAAGCAACTAGATGCAGCGTTGCTGCGATGTTCATTCAAAATACTGCGGAAAAAGAGAACATCAATGTGGAGAAGATCTTGTTTACATCAAAACTGAAACCAAGCCATTAACACAGAACGCATATTTCACACATTTTCTAGAGGGACATCTATCACCGTTGTAGAGACCTACACTGCACATACTTCCTCCTACCCCTCCCACCCGCAAAATCCCGCGGGTAAACGTATAAGTAGTTTTTTTTTGTTTTGTTTTTTTTAAATACATTGCATATTCTGCCTGCTACTCTGTTATTTTTTCACTTGCTCCCTTGTTGAATATAAATTAAAAAAAGAAATGGAAAATAAACAAATGTTTCTTTTATTTGCGTTTAATTAAATGGATGAACAAGGAACTTAGAACATAGAAATATAGTAAAAAAAAAGTAAGAAATGTAAATAAAAAAATATACTTATAATTAGGCTATAATATAGCCTAATAAATTATATAATAATAATAAACCTGGATTTATTTCATTTTCAAAGGAAAAGTAGCCTAGTGCCTAATACTACTGTATGTGAGTATTTTGCTGCATTTGTCACAGGTCGCAAAAGGAAGGTGCTTTCCATCGCTGTTGCATACTACTGAACAACATTTCCAAATATCAGATTTTCCTTTGTTTGGTTTTGTAGTTTTGCATGTTTCTTTCTTTAATAACTTATTAATATCTGCACTAAGCGATTCACCTGAGTCATGCGGTGCAGACATTTTGCCTCTGTGTGGTAGGCTTGGCTTTTCCGCGCCTATGAACCACTCGAAAGTTAGCTTCTGACCATGCACCTGTAAATCGTTTTTATTTTATTATAAATAAAGGTTTATTTGTTTCTAGTTATTTTATTTTGTTAGATATTTCCACTTTGCGGGAGTCCTGCAAATAATTTTATTTTCCAGCAACCCGCACACAATAATATCTTGCCGCCCGCATCCGCATTCACCCATCAAATATTTTCCTGTGCCGCACTCAGTTGCGCTGGGTCCCGCAGGTCCCGCAGGAGTGCAGGTCTCTACACCGTTGCACCCGCGTGACAACAGAGCCGCATGTTTAGAAACCCATGTAAAATTAAGGTGAGTTCAACTTTTTAAAAACATATCTCAAGACTTTATGTTGGGTTTTTAACCAATCCAAAAAAACCCATGTTTAAAGGTGCCATGTGTAAAAATTGAGGTAAAAATATCCAAAAAAATGACCTACACGCATCAAAAGAATGAGAAGAAATAAGGGCGATGATGTCATTAAAAAAATGTCAAGTTATAGTGCTGCAGAGATATCAACCTTAATTAGCATTAGCATTACTAGCCACGGCCCGACAGGTGTCGTAATACCAGTTTCAGCCATGGGAGGCGGTATGCGGGCAACATAACCACCAGCCAACCTGCAATACACGAATAACTCGCACGGCTTGTGGGCGTACTGGAACCTGATGTCAATCGTGTGGAAGGTACAGCCCACTACTTCATTTCAGTTCAGGGAAGAGAGCGGAAGGATGGGAAAACACAGGGAACCAACCGCGCTCGGAATCACAAATCAAATCCGATAAGAAAAGGAGCCGAACCAGACTAAACATCGGCACTGCTTTCCATCGCTGGAGACAACTGATGGACTTGAAAGAAATGAGATTCGACTCCGAACTTGCAACATTTCTTTTGGATTGGTAAGTAAGATGCTGTTAGTATTTCGCTAGAAGTTTGTTTTATATGTTTGCGTATTTTTTTCGGGAAGTTATAACATAGAAATATATCGAAGGCTGTTCGATAAACGTGATAATGTTAGCGATGGCTAACCGTAGCTGCGTTTGATAATTAGCTAGCTATAACTTACCCACAGATCCGATCCGGTTTTCACCTGTTATCTACCAAAGCCCGTCTCTACCAAGCTGATGCTAAAATGTAACATTACCTAAGAAGCTTGAAATGTCTTCGATGATAATGAACCCGAGAGAGAGAGAGAGAGCGCCCCGGCCGCGCGCGCGCACTCACTCACTATATTCAGAGCGGTCAAGTTTTTGAAAGCATGTGAAAAGAGTCAATTGCATGTGTCTCACGGTGAATGCTTGAGAGTTGGCAGCTCTGGTTACTTTGGTTGGCGCTAGCTTGGTCAACATCAGCTGTCTGATGTTGACCAATGATGTTGACAGAATGCTGTCGACAGAATGCTGTCTGTCAAATTAATTTAATTCAAATAATGTGTATATACAACTCAAAATGTAATATGAACAAAACGAATATGAACATATTCACTGGTAAAGGTGAAGGGGAGTAGCTTGAAGATGTCATGTTTCAAAATCACTTGACATCACCCAACGTCCTCTTAGGCTTCGGCTATGGCTCTAGGGTTGTTGTGAAGGTAGGGGCGGAGCATAGAGACTATGCCGTTTCTCGTTTGTTACTCTAGAGTAGACCAATTCACTTTATTGAGGCATTCTGCCCCCATCTGGTTTGGTCTATTTTTCAAACAAAGCTATTGTATGGCTTCAGATGACCTGGAACATAGAGTAGAAAAATGTACCCTGTGTGATTGGCTTTCCGCCCTTTGCATTAAACTATGCATGCATGCACGATGCTGTTTTGTTTATAGTTCTTTAAGCAACTTAATTATAATTGGTTTATAAATATTATTTTAAATATTATGCACTTTTTTCACAGTCATGTTTTCTTATGCTTTGAAAAAAACGTGCATTAGTAATATTTTGCCCAATGCGCCCTCTTGTGCCCTCAAAAGAGAAGCCAAAAGCTTTTCTTCACCCTATGCATTTTAAATTAGAATATAATTTGAATTTTGATAATATTTAATTGCAAAATTCGAATTTAGTTTTTCAGCCATTTTGACAGCCCTATTGCTCTGCATATTTTGCACGTCTCTCTGTTAACACACCTGATTCAGATAATCAGCTCGTTAGAAGTGAGCTCCGTGAATGAATGGTGTTCCCATTGACATGGTCCCTTCATTGCTCCTTACTCCCTGAGCAGGGGAAATCTGTTGAAGTTTACCTCACTTAGGAACATTCGTTCACAGATTTGCACTGCACGTCTTCAGACACGGACAAGTGTGACATCATATACCTCTGTAAATAAATACAATTTAAATTAACGTCTCACACACTTCAATGACCTTTGAATAGAACATATACGTTTGCTTTGAATTGGAATCATGGCGGAATATTCCTTGATGTCCACTTTGCAGGGCACTTACGTTCGAAATAGAACAAACGTCTGAAGCAATAAGAGAGACATATAAAATGTGCAGAGCAGGGGGGGGCCCGAGCACCGATGGTGTGAGGACCCTCTTGTATCTGCTTTGTTTATTATTAATTGTATTTGTTGCTGCTGGTTTCAGCAGTTATTGTGATACATAACTGCAATAATAGCCCTCATGAAATGCATTACTTACCTGTTGGTTTGTTGAAAAATCAAGATAATGGAAGCCACTGTTGACTGTCAGAGATTAGGCATAGTTTATCACATGGTCTATGATGGTGGCTCTTATTTCATCAGTGACAACAGCACCATGCATTCTTACTCCTTTCCCCCTACCTCTCCTTCTCCCTTGTCCTGAGAGAGCTTGTCGGACATAGCAATAGTAAACTAAGGGGGGTGGGTCTTTGTGAGGGTCAAATGACTGTATATTTTGTGAAAACAACATGAACTGTGTTAACCCCTTTTACTGGTATGATAACAACAGACAGAGATTGTGCTAATTGTGTTAAGAGTTTTGAAAATGTGACTACAGGTTGGACAAATAGATATTAGCAACTGTAAATAAATAAATAAATTAATTAATTCTTTCCCGTTTGCTGTCCAGTTTCTACTTCAGAATACCTATCCTGAAGTAGCAGCAGATTGCACCAGCTCCAGTTTGGATCCAGCTGTTATGAAAATTTCCAAAGACAAAAACCCTTGCTAAGACTTCAGATGACATCAACTGTCAAATATTTTAATTATATTGTTATACTATCCTTATATTGTAGTTATTATGAGAACCGGTTGTAATTGTTTCCTGGCACATTCATTGTGTCTGCTTTACTGAATACAACATTAACAAAGCACATATGTATTGTAACTGTATATTACTGCCATATAGACTTTACTTTGACACACTCATTCGTGGCTGATAACAAAACTTTCTATTTGTAACAGTGGGAGGGAAGGCCAGGCCTACAAAAGGGGAACAGATACCCACTTCATGGCAGTAAAAACCAAGAGGAACATGAGATCAGGATGGAGCTGGAGGCTTGGAGGAAAGGATGACCCATGTGGTGCCAGGGGGATGAGAAGAAACTGGAGACTAAAGCAAAGCCGGAGGAACAGAGGTCAAATGTAGAGTCAGAGGACCAATGCAAAGTCAGGGGATCAGAAGGCTGAGGGACTACAGTTGTTCTTGTGGGTCAGGAGACCATGTTCGAACTGGAGAAGCCTGAGGTCCTTGGTAACCTGGCAGAGCAGGAGGGTGATGAGGACCCAGGAAAACCTGAACTGAACTGGAGGAAGAGGAACAAAGACCCCTGATGGAGCCAAAGTGCTGGATGGAACAATCTGAAGAGGATGGACTAGGGTCCTGGGCAGAACCAGGGAGTCTTTCTTGCTGGACAGAACCGGCGAGGATGAAGGGCAAGGGCCCTGGGTGGACCCAGGGAGTCTCTTATACCAGGCAGAAGCAGTGGAAAAGAAAGGGCTAGGTTCATGGATGGAATCAGGGAGTCAATAATGTCTGAGGTTAGGACAGCTGTATCTACCTCAGGCAGGGTTCTAGGGGTGGGTACAAGAGCAGGAACTTGTTCCTAGATGGATAGTGTGGTGACCACTGGCTCCAGGACTGACAGGGCAAAGGCTCATGGATGGACAGGGTGGTGTGCAATGATAAAG
This sequence comes from Cyprinus carpio, assembly GCF_018340385.1. Classification (NCBI taxonomy): domain Eukaryota; kingdom Metazoa; phylum Chordata; class Actinopteri; order Cypriniformes; family Cyprinidae; genus Cyprinus; species Cyprinus carpio. The sequence continues at coordinate 2,697,783 of NC_056584.1, read as the reverse complement.
AGTTCAAGGACTGGAGCAAACTCTGGGGGAGCAGCAATGTTATCAGGACACTCTTCCACTTCACCCACAGTGAATCCACTACTAATCCCTTGAGGACCTTCCCTTTGGCAGCAACATTTAAGCTTGTAAAAACTTAAACAACTTGTAAGCACAAAACACAAGATACTTCTCTTTTCAATATAAATAAGGCTTTATTAGATAAATCTAAGACATATAAACTAATCTAACACATAAGCACATGCACTCACACATTCACACAAGTTGCAGGAAGAGAGAAAAGTCGCGTTTCCACCACAGGAACTTTACCCAGGAACTAGGGACTTTGGGCTGGTACTCTGTGTGTTTCCACTGCAGGAACCAGGAACTAAATAAAGTTCAGGGTAAAATAAAAAAAGCTCCTCAGAAAGTCCCTGCTGGCGAGGTAGTACTTTTTCAAAGTTCCGGAACTTTCGGGGACGGACGGACTTGGGCGCTAAACATGCTGATTGGTTGAGTTCATGCAGCATTGTGATTTCAACCACCATTTATTCGGATCATTTTCTAAATATTACTGTTATTATGTCATTAAATGTAATTTTAAAAGTATTTCAGGTGAGAATATAGTTGTTTAAAACTCAAATCTGTGGTTTATTTATAAAGACAGCGCTTATTTAAAAATGTGTTTCACCGATTTCGGAGACGGTCAGCTCCATGCGATCAGCGGGAGCTCAGTGATCATGTATCTGCCTAGAGCAGTCTCACCTCGGCTAGTCCTTCTGATATTTGCCGCTGGATCTGATGTCTCTTTAGTGGTTATACATAAAATATAAATCGGTTTGAGTAAATCTAACAGGTAATCTTTGGTCTGTATTCAACTTATCTATATGTTAAAATGAAAATAAAAAAGGCAAATTGATATAATATTTCATTTCATTGTAATGGTTGTATATATACACATTTCCCTGAACTAAGCACATTTCTGCGGCTATCATTATCTTCAAATGAAAACAAAAGGAGGCAGTGGTATTTGATATCCTATTTCGTTTTATTGTAAACATACATTGAGGAAAATTGCAGTAGCCAAGGCAAGCTGACTGATGTTATCCAGTACGCTGCTGTTTGCAGAATTACCGGATTTGCGTCGTCGCGGACATCACACTCCCGAGTCGAATGCGCAAAGTCCAAACTACCGAGGATGCAAGTCCAAAATCAGCGTACTTTGTATTGAGAAACGCGCGCAGACCTACATCACCACAATACTATCCTAATAATCCCCCCACTACATAACAACGCGGAAACAAACAAAGAAACAAACACTTATGAGGGAAGAAGAACCTCCTGAAAAAAAAAACTTACACAAACAAATCCTCCGGGTAATTTCGGTGGAAACGCGGCAAAAGTTAGGAAAGAATGAGTTTAAGAATGAAAATGTGAAATCCCAAGTTTACAGCAATACGTGAAATTGCATAGACATGAACAACCATCAATCACTTAATTAACCCTCGCATTGAGTTCCTCGCTGAGGTTAAAACTATATTAGATACACCAGTTCTGCTCAGTCTGGAGGTACTTTACTTGTGTTAACTGTGTAAAGGGGGTTCCCTTTGTTATTGTAGAAAAGGGGGTTTCCCGAGGTTACTGATTGGCTGGAAGTTCAGTAGTCATTGAAGTGACGTCTTGGGAAGCCTATGGTTGGAAGTTGTCTGAAGATGCGGAGTTGTGGGCTGGTTGTAGTTTTAGGTGGGCACTCAAGGTCGAACTCAGAGACACGGCGTTACAAAACTTAACTCAGAACACTAAACTCTCAACAGAAAAGAAACGAAAGTAAAAGAATAAATAAAGTTTGACGAGACTATGTGGTGTTTCTTCTCAGCGTGGCCAAGTAGCAACAGGCTTGCAGGCAAAAGCACACTGAAACAGCGCTCAAAGAACGCGAAATGTAATGACAAAAAGCATGGCTAAGAGCAAAAGCTAAGAGCTAAAGCTAAAACTAAAAGCAAAATTTTATGGTGTCCTGAGTATTTAAATTGGCCTTTCAGCCACACCTCAAAAAACATCATAACCAATGTAACATATATGTTATGGAGTTAAGCAATGGACTGATATTCGTTACACAATAAGTGATTAGAAACATGATAGTGTGGGTAACATATATGTTATGGAGTTAAGCAATGGACTGATATTCATTTATAATTCTTTCGGAGTTCATTTTGGTGCATCTACATCTGTAAAAGTTTCTTTGCCATTCTTTGACATACGGATATTCTGTGGATACCAGAGGTTAAAAGGTCCCCTTAAATGAATTTCAGTCTGGTTCTTTTCTCTAGGGGGGGGGAGTCAATCCAAAAAGCTTGTGATCGTGATTACTATCATGGATTTACATGTGATGGTCATTCTGTGCATCTCTTCGACCATCAATCTTGATTACTTGCCACAAATTTGACAATCTCCTCTTCGAATCGGAATTGTCAATAATTTGCTTTTGTTCTAACGTTGAAAGCGGTTCAAGCTGCTAGTTAGTGGGCTTGCTTCTGACTTCATGCACCAAAATCCTATTCACAACATCCTGTTGCCTTGAGCCTTTCTGTGGAATTCGGCTCCTCATGTTTCAACCATACTCCCAATCGAATCTTTAATTTGTCTGATTCAGGTCTGATACCCTACAGATATGTGACAATTTTCTCTTCTCTAATAATTGCCTAACCTGGAAGTTTGAAGCTGAAGCCAAACACACTTCAAAATCCATCACTAACGTCAGGCTGCCAAAGCCTCTTCAGAATCTCTCACTGCTGAAGCCTGACATAGGTCTAGTTCCAGCTCTAAAACTTAAGGTGGGTCATAACACTCACCTCAGTTACCCGGACAGTTGGTGCAGTGGGTAAGACATTTGGGGAGATACTAGGGATGTCGGAAAGAATATTAAAGTCCCCATGAAGAGGCTTTTTTATCATTTTTTTTCTTTGATGTGTTGACCTATTTCTGACTGAAATATGATATCGGGGTAGTACATGAGCCTGTCCCATTTTTAAATAGCCAGTAATCTTTAGTTCACGTCAAGGCCCGACAAAGGCAAGCAATAAAATGCAGAAGTAGCAATAAAATGCAGTCCAATAAATTTCCTCTTTGATTTAAATTTCTGTAATAATACCAGTTCATGTTACTAGAGTAAAACCCTGAGTTTTAGTAATAATGATGATGTGTAGAAAACTAATGTTGGTGCATGGCAACAACGTTATCTCCTCTTCTTTTCAGGGTCATTAATAATCCCAAGGCTTTCTTAACTGTTTGATCTCCTCCATATCGCTTTAAAGCAGAATATTCTGTGTAGGATTCAAATGGGTCAGATCAATTTTGTGGTCTGTGCCACAGAATCAAAGGAAACCGGTTTGACTCGTACATATGATCAGCTTTAAAATATCCTGTGTCAGGAGCACATGACAGTGACACAAAACCAGGCTTCAATCACCAAAATGGAAAACAGGTTTATGCTGTGTTTGAAATCATTCCCTTTGGGGGCATTCTCCTTTCAAGCATTTGTTGCATAAAGTTTTCAGAAGAGAGCGACTTGGGCAGAAGAAGAGGCACCAAAAGAACTCAAGTGATAAGGTTGTTCTCCATCATTACTGTGGGTGGTGTTCTTAGGTGCTGGTGGACGTTAACGAAAGTGGAGTCAACATTCTGGGCCTTCTGGGACATTTCAAAGAACATCACATCTTCTCTCTTACCACTTAGATGATCCTGCAAGGTTTACTCGGAGCCACGATTTATACCAACCCACAGAAACACTATACAGACTGTTTCAGTGGTTACATAGACAGAATATCTAACCTCCACCATTGCAGCAATGGATGCAAACCAAACAATATGTCGAAGTATGTTATTTAAGATATAGCTATCATAGATGTCTTCTTTCATGTTGGACTAAACAAATAAGCAGCCTTGATCCTATGGTGGCCTATCACAACCCATAACCACTGACTAAATGAATGGCATATAATATACAAACTAGTGCATGTTGTACTATGCCAAGGTTGGGTTTCACTTTTACAACTTGTTGGACAATGAAATATAGTTCAATGATAGTTGAATAGCATAAGGTAGGAATGGGCAACTCCAGGGTTGCTTGGGGATGGAGCTAATCTTTGCAGGACAGTGGCTCCCTGGAGTTGCCCATTCATGGCATAGGATGTTTAGGTGGTTGAAAGGCAAGAATCTTGTAAAAAAAAAAAAAAAAAAAAAAAACACACAAATCACGCTTGGCCATACTTCATTTTTCGATAAACTAAAAACCTGGGCACATTTGATTGCATCTGTTTTGATTAACTTGGCAAGTGAGGAGACGAGGGATGTGGTGGCTATACTGCATTATTGGAAAAAAGTTACCCGCTAAGAAAGTAAATCATTTTCAATCAGAGGAGTGGGCACCGTACTGAAAAACTACAGTGACATTGCAGTAGATAAGTGGAGATGGTGTTGGAGCAGTGTGTGGGCTGCTATACACATCTATATTGTCTGTATGTGATCGGAGTCTTAAATTAATCGACCTGACAATGACATTATTTTAACTTGCACAACGTGACTTTGCTTCTCATTATGTGACTTCAGATCTTGCAATTACAGATTCATATACCGCAATTGAGACAATGTGCAATCTCACAACAATGTGACTACTTATTTTCTATTATCTCACAATTACCTTTTTTAAGTGAAAATGGACTTGCATTAAAAAAGGCTTCTCCGGGAACTACAGTATAAGACCAAGTTTCATGTTGGCAGCCTACTAAAAAGGAAGATCAAACAAATAGGTGTTAAGTTGTAGAAAATATTCATTACTGTGCATGTAAGGCCCTTGTTCCAGAGCAACTGTACCTGTAGTAAATGAACAGTAAATTAAAAAATGGTTTCAGCTTACTTAACCCTACTTAAGGAAGTTGTTGCTTGTTTTTGTTGTTGTTACATGCCAAAGGAACTGGCGAGCAGATTTGTAGTTTCAAATTGCATGGGACTGTATTAGGAGAGTAAATAAAGTAAAAATCTAAGGAGGAAAAAATAAATTAAGCAGGGAAACAATGTTCTGTTTCAAAGTTTTGGGATTACCCTTTTAAGCTTCTCCTCGAGACTCTTATATACTCATATATCCTCGAGCCAATATACTCTTTTGCGGCATCAGGCCAAATGGCTTTCTTTGCAAAACCTTGCAGTAGGGCACCTTGCCAAATGTTATACCTTGGAAAATGTGGTATATCGCCATTAAAACAATCAAATAGTTTTGGTCATATAATAAAAAGGACACTTTAACATTACTGATTAAAGGGGAAGGGGCTTAAGTCAACTCGTTTGTAATCACAACTGCAAAATGTATTGACAGTACATCAACAATGGGACTGGTAGCAACTCTTGAATGAAACGCTGATGTGAAAGCATGCTCATACACAATGTGAAGGAAAAAACATTCATTTCTTCACTGATATGACACTAGATTTTGATCAAGAAGCAAATGAGGGGTAGAAATACCATTCACCATTACAGTTCATGCAAGCACAGGATTATCATCTGGACTGTGAAGAACTGATCTCTCTGGTTTGAGCAGATGAATTATGAAGGCGATACTGTGTTTCGGAAGCAAATGGAATCTTTCCTACATAATCGAGCAGCTGAATTACAATTACATTACAGTGTCAAATGACTAAAAAACATGCCTTATGGGCAAAAACGAACTAGAATGTCAATGATTTACTTTCCTAGTAACAAGGCTTTCCACAAGTTTTATTGCACTGAGACAGATCTATTTGCAGTAAATTACACACCTACAAACAGTGGCAGGTACAACATGGCATTAACACCTACAAGACACTATCCTCAGTGATGGACGATCTTTAGACAAACAATATAATCATGTATGCTACAGCTGCAGACGTCTGCAAGACCACTGACTTGCTCATACTGTCGAGGCACATCTCAGATGAAATATTTCACTCTTAAAACATAGAACAAAGCTGATATTTACCATTTACATAATATAACTTAGTAGTCAGGTGTCGAACACCTCGTGTTCTCCATTTCAAGAAGGGGATCTAAGTCTTAACTTGAAACCTTCGTACACAATTGAACCTACTTATGGTCGAAACTACTGCGGAGCGCCAAAGAAGCTACGTTTCCACAATGCAGTGTCTTCAGAAGCATCATTTCTGTTCATGTTTTCCTTGCAAACGTCCGTCTTGTGTTTCTTTGCAATGATTCCTCTGGCAATAAAGAGCTCATTGGCATGAAGGTGGGGTAAACATTAAAGGCAAACGTTGCTCAAGGCAGATGCCAAACCTTTAGAAACAGAAGTCAAGCGACGGGGCTCAAGCATATTAGTGTAATACGTGTATGATATGAGGGACACGCTGACGACTGATAAAACAAAAAGATTCCCCTCTCGTTTTCAATTTCCCACCATGTGATACTCGCATCATCATTTGACATAAGTGGAAAAAAATGATATAGCTTTAAGGAAGCAAAAGAAAACGTAAAATAAAAAAAAACCGATACAGAGAAACGTCCCTCTATTTCTTGCTACGCAGGCGTTTGGAGTGACGCGGGAGGTCCGAGCACTTGCGGGGTCGTTTGAGACACAGGCCGCTCTCGCCCTCGGCGGCTGCGGAGGCGGCCGGGCTCACGGTGGAGGAGGAGGACGCGGCCGCCGCAGGGGTGGAGGAGGAGGAGCTGGAGGAGGTGGAGGCCACCGCGCTGTCCATCAGTTCCCTGAGCTTGTGCTCCAGCTCGGCCAGCCGGGCGTTCTGCTCTCCCATCACCTGCGACTGCTCCAGCAGCTTCTGGTCCTGGTCCTGCAGCTGCTTCTGCTGCTCCAGCTGCTTGACCCGCACCTCCTGCATCTCGCGCCGCAGCGCCGTCATCGACGCGCCGTTCACCTTCACCTGCTGCTGCACCTTCGTCATCTCAGAGCGAGACGGAGTGTTTTTGGCCAACAAGGACATGGTGGTCAGAGAGGTAGAGGGACCGGCCACTGCAAGATTTAAAAGGACAGCGATTTAAAGCAAGCTAGATTTCCACGAGAAAACACTAGTGCTGCTTTTGGACAATAATCCAGAGCAAAGCCAATGGAATGGAGAGTCAACATTACACTGATCATTCCTCCATATTGCACACGCAAAACGGTGGCAATTAAGGCCAGATAATTATGCAAGAATATTAGCAACATAAAATAAAAATGGTTAGTAAGTTCAGTTAGTCGACACGCTCTTTAAATGACAGTCATACCCGGAGCAGACCCAATCAGTCGTCCGGAGAGATCCGCGCCGGGAAGCCTTTTCTTCAGGATAGGGACGATCTTCTCGTCGAAGTACTCCATGGCCATGGAGGATATGTCTCGCAGCTCCTGCAGCACCTCGTGAGCTCTCTGCGGCGCACGTGTGGAGTTCACATACCGCAAAACACGATAAATCTCATCGATCACCTGCGGGAGGCAAAAAACAACACTGTCGAATCACCTGGGCTTTGTCTTGGCACTATGAGTCCTTTTTGTTTTTGCAAAAAAAAAAAAAAAAAAAAACCCTATTTAATATAATAATGGCCTAAACTGATGCATTCATTGTGTTCTTTAAAAAAAAGAGATCTTTTTGTTTTAAATAAGTGATCTAAAATGAGTCTATGTATTATACACAGGTCAAAAGCATGACAAACAATGACTTGTCGACTGGGCTTCTGTTCAAGCAGCACTTACCAACTAATTCTGTTTCTTAAAACAGGCTGATTAATTAAGAGCCTTTCTGGAAAAACCATCACTGGAAATTTACTAGAAAACCACAGGAGCTACCGAGTGAGCAGAGTGTTTCATTTGTTAAATTTAACTAGTTCTTACTCTTTAAACAGAATGAATGGCAAGGGTTCTCCCAGACTTGCATTTATAATATGCTTGTGACTCTGAACTCTCTTTCACTCTAAACCCAAGTGAACACCGTCGTGACAATATAGCCGTGATCTCACACATCAGAGTATTATGAACACGGCCAGTCTAGAGCTGCAACTGCTAAACATTTTACTGAAGTATGCATTTCAAATTAAATATCTTCATGCTTTTCAGTAGGACTGAATGATTTTGGGGTAAGAAAATCCTAATTGCAATTATTCTGATAAATAATTGTCACTGAATCAGTGATATGAAGAAAAACAATGCAAATTAGTGCTGAGATTTATTACAAAATTAAGATAAACTTAGTTATAACATATTTGTTCTTTAGACATCCAGACAGGAAAAAACAAACCAAACCAACCCCCTAAAAACATCAAACTCTGCTATCAACAGAAATAGCTGCTTTTTTCTCCTCAGCCTGATGGCAGCACATCACGTCAGTGTTCTTTTGTCACACGAATAACAATTACCTGTGATTTGCATTCACTGCTGCAGGCCTTAAAGCTATGCGACGCTTTATATGCACTTTTGCATAACTACCTCTGAGCTTTTGCATTTCCTTAAAGATTTTTTAACTTAGACAAACCCTACAAGATTAACTGACTACAGTGTTCTTTATTGCTTGAATTAATTTCAGATTACTGAACATATAGCGGCTGATTTCACCAGATGATCCCTCACTGGACGCCCTTCAGAGTGTTGACTGTAGAGTGAACGAAACCTTTAAGGGTTTCAGAAGAACCTGACTGTCTGGTTGAGATGACTTAAGGACAGGTTTGAGAACAAGCCTGTGTTCTGACCATCTCAAGATGACAACACAACATTACCATTCCAAGATCTGAACCACTCAGTTAAATGTTCAGATCTTAACTCCTCAGAATGCAAGCGGTCGTGAAAACAGACACTGACAACACTGCTCTCAAACAGCACTTAGATGAAAGAGCACCTACTCGGTTCTTTTAGCACTAACTAAACCTGACCCTGTTTATTATTTCACGCTAATGACACTCCCTTCATTAAAAGCCAATCACAGATGATGTTTACTAATGGCCTTCCATCTTGGCTGACTGACTGGTTACGATGTAACGATTCACTCAACTCACAATCTTTTTTAACAAAATGAGATTTAAGACAAATTATAAATTAAATGTGTGCTCTTATTATTGCTTGGACAAAATGCTGCATGTTTCTTTGTGAAACTGAAATATAACATTATAATAATATACTAATATAGCACTTTAACTAATTAAAATAAATAAATTACCCTAAGAATTTAAACCAAATTAAACAAAAAAATAATCACAACAAAATTTAATCAAAACTGAATGAATCACGATAAGCATCTCAACCAACTTGAATCATCACCTACTGACTGGATCAGGTCAGCTGATGTTAGGATTTTGCAGGACCTTTTTCCTGATTATTGGAACCCCAAAAATATCCAATGTTTAAAACTTTATAAACCACAAACTCCTAACGTTACCCCTAAATGAATCGTGATTTGTTTAGCAAATAAACCGCACTCTCTAGCTTCTTCTAACTGACGTACACTTTCATGAGAGAGTGGTGTAGGCATAGCGTAAGCTCCGGTGAGAAGTGACGAATGCGCAGAAGAGAGAGAAAAACAAAACACAGGTCACAAATTAGTACAAAACGAGGATTTGTAAAGAAGAATGTCAGAGGATTTGATAGAAGCCAAGAGGAGACTGGTTATACTTTGCTGTAAACAAAACTTGGTTCTCGCGAGACTAGCATATTCTCACCAGAGCTTACGCTACACCTGCGTCCTACATCACACGTACAGCAGTTAGCGGAAGCTGGAGATTACAGTTTATAACGTTTTAAATATGCATATTTTTCTTCTCTTCAGAAGGCCTATATTAACCCCCTGGAGCCGTGAGGAGTACTTGATCCATGATGGATGGATGCACTTTATTTTACTTCACAATCTCAACACCCATCCACTACCATTATAAAGCTCGGAAGAGCCAGGACGTTTTTTAAGATAACTCTGACTGGATTCGTCTGAAAGAAGACAGTCATGGGGTCGTTTTCATATACGGGTGAATTATCCTTTAATGATGTGAACTGATTCAGACTCTTTAATGTGATGTGACGCAGCTTTACGAAGAACAGAGCAGCTGTACTGGAGCCGACAGCTAATAAAACAACACTCAACACTTATACAAATACACTCACACCACAATGATACGAGCCCCCTAACATAATCCTTCCCACAAGATGAGATACAACACACTGACAAGCCGTCACACATTCATGACCGAGCAGTGCTTCACACTATCAGCGCGGTCCAGTGTGTGCAGAAGTGATTTCTGGATGATTATTAAATTAAATGTCAAAGACCGTGTCATTTTGTCCTTTTATGGATTGCACAGACAGATGGTGTTTCAGGCGGCCACTACTGAGCAATCAAAAGAGATGGACAGAATATCACGATCATATTCAAAGCTGCGTCGACTGTACGTCACATTTTCAGTAGTGGACAAAACAGACACGCAGACGTACCTTTCCAGGAATGAAGCAGCAGAGGTTTGAATCCACGTATTTCATGAAGGTCATGTTGAGCAGCGACAGACGCGTCTCCACCGCCGCCAGGATGTCCGCGTGCCGTGCTAGCGAGTGGTTCCTCCGCTCCGACTCGCGCCTGATCGCCAACACAGAGCACACACTGCTTTACTTTCCATCAACAACACTCAAACAAAGACACTTCTGGGCTGTAAGTTTAATGTCACTCAGATGAATCCTGCAGGACTGTGCTTATGAAAACATGACGTGTATACACCACTGAAACGCTCCAGTTGTTCTCGTAGTCGACAGATCTACACAAGCGAAGGCTCTTTATGTGCCACCTGCTCTGCAGCGGTTCATCTGAAAGGGTGTGTGTCGGTGGAGCAGAACCACACAGAGTAAAGTCTCTTCGTGGATATCAGTCAAGGCTTCACGCACAACACCTCTTTCAAACCCAAACCAAACCCAAATGAAGGTTTTGCTGCTTTCAGTGCGTAAGATCATTGATTTCTACACAGAATATTCCACTGTAAAGTGCTTTAATAGTTAGAGCGCCTCTGAACAGGGTTGAGTCTCACTTGTGTGTCTGAACTTATAAAGTTAAACTTATAGAAAAAAATTCCCAAAGAACAGGGTCTTAAAGCGACAGTTCACCTCAATGATCACCCTCACCTTTAACTCGTTTCCAACCTGTACCTTCTGAGGAACACAGATGATATTTGTAGAAATGTCTGGCTTGTTTGGTCAGTCATGAACACCATGAAGGCAAGTAAATAGCCGCATGTCCACTGTCGGTTCAGTGCGAGCCAGGGCTTAAAACGGGCCGGGGGGGGCTAATAGC